>NW_012102243.1:1889508-1903027 GCF_000951045.1 Mandrillus leucophaeus | reverse complement strand
GCTCTAGATGCTGGACTCTAATTATGGCAGGGAGGCTCTAGATGCTAGATTCTAATTATGGCATGAAGGCTCTAACTATCATGGTTTGTTGATGCAATTACTGAATACCAAGAAAATTCCAGAAAATAAGAGGAAAATCTACGAGAATTCATAAAAGACTTCTGTATAAAGTTGTTGAAAACCTGATCATGTAAATAAATCAGTAGTTTTTCTATATGGTAGCAATAATCAGTAGAGGGAAAAAAATCCTAATACCTTTCATTGTAGAGGAAGAAAACCTACATGTTTGGCAGGATTGTTGCCATACAATGGAAAGAGTTATCTGCAGAAAATTACACGACTGTATGGGGACATAGAAAGAAAAATAATAGCAGGTGTGCCATGCAGAGTCAGCTGAATGACGTCAGCCCCGACTGTGTCTGCATCATCGAACTCAGGGTCCCTGTGCAGGCCGCCTGTCGTGGGAAAAGCGGCTCACAAGTGTGATGAGTGAGAGGGATCTTGAGACTTAGCTGGTGGACTCAGTGTCATCACAAGGGGCCCTAGAGGAGGGAGGCCAGAGGGTCAGGGTCGGAACACAGCGACCGAGGCCAAGATGAGAGAGATTCAAAGAGGCGGCACTGCTGGCTTTGAGGAGCCCGAGGACGCAGGCTGCCGAGAGGAGCTGGAAAGGCCGGAGGTGGATCTCCCCCAGAGCCTCGCGAGAAGCCAGCCCTGCCCCAACCTCCTCCCTCCTGAACGTCGAAATAATGTGGGCTATTTGTGGTAATTTGTTACAGCAACAACTGGAAAACAATGCTTTATGTTTTTAAGGAAAAGAAAATCATAAAACTTAATTCCAAAACTACATCTAGGTTCACCCTATTCGAATAAAAATCCATGCAAGTCTTTGTCTGATAGGACAGCATGATTATCAAATAATATCGAATAACCAGGTAGAAAGCCAGGAAGCCTTTGAAAAAGTAAAAGAAAAATAAAGCAATCGCGGGAAGCAGTGGCCGCCTTGGGGGCGCGAGGCTCTGACCAGGAGGGAGGAAGAGGACGTGGCCCTCGGAGCTCGATCCTGTGGCTGCCCGGTGAAAAGCTCATCCGCTGATCATCATTCCTAAAACAAAACGCCATTTTTCCTGCCAAATCAGTGAAAATGTGGAAGAGAAAAGGAAAAGTGCCTATTTGCTGCTTTGCAGACTTCCACAAGGACTGGCTGTCGGCCTGCCTCGCCCTAAGGTGGGTGTTGGGCACAGGGAGGGGAGAGAGTGCGAGGACAAGGAGGTGCCACCCGTGGGGAGCAGCCCCCACCCTGAGCACCCAGAGAGCTGGACTTGAGCAGAAAATCCAGGCGGCCGCCAGGCATGGCATGGGTGGGGGCAGCTGTGTTTATTCCTCAGGAGCCCTCTCAGGCCAGGGAGGTGGGGCCTGCAGGCCAGGGCTCCAGGAGAGGACCTGCTGTGATCATTGGAGAAGAAATCTGAGGCTGTGGGACCCCTGGAAGCAGGTGGCCCACGAGACAGGACTTCAGCTCTCTCAGAGTCAGGGGAGGGAGAGCCTAGGACGGCACCAGCCTCCCACCCTCAGGTCCGGACAGACGGGGTGTCCAGGGCCTAGCAGGGAGCTAAGCTCAGGGTTGGCCCCTGGGGCTTGGGACAGCCCCTGGTCATCTGGGGAAGATGTGTGGGACGGTGGGCTATTGGGGACCCATGAGGGTCACAAGACAGCAGAAGCCTTGGCCAAGGAGGCTGGGCACAGGGCAAAGGAGTGGAGGCCAGAGGACAAGGACGAGGCCACACCTAAGCAGGGGACCGGGGCGTCACCTGCCCTCCTGAGGCTCTGGGGCCAGGGGAGCCAGCCTAAAAGCAGAAATTGCATTTCTCCAGCCTATAAGCGGAAATCAAAGAAGCGCCATTACTTTTGAAAAGTTCAGTTGATACTTAGGTATTTAAATGTTAAGTGGGAAGGAAGCCAGATCCCTGAAGTTCAGACCAAGCTGAGCACCCAAAATGGGGACATGTCAGCGCTGGTGGGCTAGGGGCGCGCACCTCCCTCCCCACCCCACGCGCCTCATGCGGGGACATGTCAGCGCCAGTGGGCTGGGGGCACGCACCTCCCTCCCCATGCCACCCGCCTCATGCGGGGACATGTCAGCACCAGCAGGCTGGGGGCACGCACCTCCCTCCCCATCCCACCCGCCTCATGCGGGGACATGTCAGCGCCGGCGGGCTGGGGGCACGCACCTCCCTCCCCACCCGCCTCATGCTTTCAGCACTTCAGGGTTTTTATATCAAAAACGTGGAACACTGTTTAAAAGCAATGAAAGGTCCGGGATTTAGTCTGTGTAGGGAATGGGTGAGCCCGGGCACGGATCCCTGGAAGAGTGAAGTTCCCACACTGCCCGCCGCAGCCGGCTGACTCCAACTGCCCTCCTGGTGCGAGGCTGGTCTGTCAGAGACCGGTGGCCAAAGGAGGGATGAGAGAAGTCACCTCCATTTATATTTCTGGAGCCTTTACTACAGGCCAGACTCTGTTCTCAGAATTTGACAATAATCCTCGCCACAGCCTCACCGCATTAAAAAAATCGTGGGAAGGTGAAGTCTTTTGCCCAAGGTCAGCCTCCTAAGGTCAGCCTCCGGAGGGCTGAACCAGCAGCCAGGCTAGTGCTGGTGCTCTTGGCCTAAACAGGGCCCCGGCCCCACGAGCTTCCTCTGGACGCCCCTCTCACCCACCCGCACCTGTAAGAATGATGGGTGTGGGATGATCTGTGAGTGTCCCAGGTGACTGAGCGTCAGGGCATGGAATTCCTAGTGGGGTTCCCCATACCCCATGGTGGGGAGGCTGCAGAGAGGTGCCCATCTTTGCTAAGTGAGAGGAGATGTCCAGTGACCCCACCATGGCACATGTGGGAAGGACCTGGAGGACATCTCACCCATCTACAAAGTGCAGGTGCAGAGGCAGAGAGGTTAAGAGGAGACAGGATGCAGAGCCTGGGGAAAGGCTGGGCTGGGGTACAGAGGGCCCAGGCCTGCTTCTGGGGGCTGCACAAAAGCCCCGTGCTGGCCGAGGACCAGGGAGGCCGGCCGGCTGCCCTAGGGAGAGGGGCAAAGGGGCAAACAGGGAGAAACACCTGGCATTTGTCTTCCTCCTGAAAGTTGCCTGGGCTCCATACTGAACGTAGAGGGTGGTAGGGAACAAGATCACTGCCCACCATCCCCACAGGATGGACACCATCCTTCGGGACTGGGAGGAGGGTCTGAGTGTGGGGGCTGTGACTTCATTACCCATCATGCACAGCAGCATGTGTTCATGCAGTCAATCAGCAAACATCTGTGTACCTGCTAAGTGCTGAGAACACAGCACTGAGCAAGACCCTGTCCCTCCACGGGGGAGCTCACAGGCATGAGAGCGGGCAGGCAGGAGGCTGGGCGCACATGCAATGTGTGAGCGTGAGGCACCCTAGGGCTGAGGAAGGGGCCTGGGCTGCTCTGGGACCCCCAGAATGCAGCTGGAAGGAGGAGATGACCTTGAGCAAGCCTTGAGGGAAATGCACAAGTTAACCTGGCTGGAGGTACCCCCCCTGCCATCCTAGCCCACCCTCAACATGCAAGCTCACTGCGAGCTCCACACCCAGATGGGAAATGATCCTGCTCCCACCTCACCTTCTGGGGCAGTGTCCCTCTGCAGCCATGACTCCCACCCCACGCTGCCGTGTGAGCCTGGCCATGCTCGTTTACTTTTATTTCCTTTTAAAACTTTCTACTGGAATAGAATGTGCATTTGTCATAAGTGAGCAGCTCATTGGATTTCACGAACCAAACCATCATGTAACCAGCGCCTACACCAAGAGACAGAACCTAACCAGGCACCCCCACAAAACCCATGCCCCTGCCCACCTCCAAATCCCCACTCTCCTGCCCCACCCCCACCCCACCAGGTAAACAGCTTCTTGATTTCTTGCATCAGCATCTGACCTTTTTTTGTTTTTATTTTTTCAGCTTTATTGAGACATAATTCACATACCATAAAATTCACTTTTTAAATGTGTACAGTTCAGTGGTTTTGAGTATAATCATGGAGTTGTGAAATCATCACCACTGCCTAATTTTAGAACATCTTCATCACCCCCAAAATATACAAAATACCCTCCTCAGTCACTCCCTGTTCCCTTCCTCAGCCCCCATGTGGGGACAGTCACTCTCTGTTCCCTTCCTCAGTCCCCACGCAGCGACAGTCACTTCCCATTTCCTTCTTCAGTCCCCACACGGCAACCGCTGATCTGCTTTGCCTAGGGATTGGCCTGTTCTGGACATTTTATATTCGCAGTGCCACCCACGTCTCACTCCGGACCTTGGGAGTCTCCCCCAATACTCAGTCTCCCCCTCCGAGTATGACACGTGCTACAGGATCTTCATCCTGTGCTATCACGCATCTGTACCATCAAGTGTGACGCATGCAGCCAGATCATCATACATCTCTATCATGCATCTGTACCATTATGACGTGTGCTGTGAGATCTTCATACGTGCTCTCTATCATGCATCTGTACCATCAAGTGTGACACATGCTCTGGGATCTTCATACATGCTCTCTATCACACATCTGTACCATTATGATGCATGGTGTGGGGTCTTCATACATGCTCTCTATCACGCATCTGTACCGTTGAGTATGATGCATGCCGCAGGATCTTCATACCTGCTTTCTATCATGCATCTGTACCATCGAGTATGACATGGGCTGCAGGATCTTTATACATGTTCTCTATCATGCATCTGTACCACTGAGTATGATGCATGCTGTGGGATCTTCATACGTGCTCTCTATCAAACATCTGTACCATCAAGTGCGACACATGCTCTGGGATCTTCATACGTAGTCTCTGTTACGCATCTGTACCCTTGAGTATGACGCATGCTGCCAGATCTTCATACATGCCCTCAATCACGCATCTGTACCACTGAGTATGATGCATGCTGTGGGATCGTCATACACGCTATCATGCATCTGTACCATTATGACATGTGCTACGGGATCTTCATACATGCTCTCTATCATATATCTGTACAGTTGAGTATGACACATACTGCAGGATCTTCATATGTGCTCTCTATCACAAATCTGTACCATCGAGTATGATGCATGCTGTGGGATCTTCATACACGCTCTCTATCACACATCCGTACCATTGAGTATGACATGTGCTGCGGGATCTTCATACACGCTCTCTATCACACATCCGTACCATTGAGTATGACATGTGCTGCGGGATCTTCATACATGCTCTGTATCACACATCCGTACCATTGAGTATGACATGTGCTGCGGGATCTTCATACATGCTCTCTATCACATATCCGTACCATTGAGTATGACATGTGCTGCGGGATCTTCATACACGCTCTCTATCACACATCCGTACCATTGAGTATGACATGTGCTGCGGGATCTTCATACATGCTATCACACATCTGTACCATTGAGCATGACATGTGCTGCGGGATCTTTATACATGCTCTGTATTACACATCTGCATCGTTGAGTTTTAAAAATTAGTCTCTCTCTTTACTTGTTATAAACCTATGCCAATTTTCTATTTCTTCTTGAATCAGTTTTCATAGTTTATGTCTTCCTAGAAATTTTCCCATGTCATCTAGTTATGAAATGTAGTGACATGCAATTGTTCATAATATGCTCTGATAATCCTTATTATTTTATTTTATTTTATTTTGAGACAGAGTCTCACTCTATTTTCCCGGCCTGAGTACAGTGGCACAGTCTCAGCTCACTGCAACCTCTGCCTCCTGGTTCAAGTGATTCTCCTGCTTCAGCCTCCCAAGCAGCTGGGATTACAGGCGTATGCCACCATGTCTGTTTAATTACTGTATTTTTGTAAAAGCAGGGTTTCACCATGTTGGCCAGGCTGGTCTCGAACTCCTGACTTCATGTGATCCACGCACCTTGGTCACCCAAAGTGCTGCAATTACTAGATAATCCTTTTTATATCTATAAGGTTGGTTTTCTTTTTTTTATTTTTATTTATTTATTTATTTATTCATTCATTCATTTATTTATTTTTGAGACAGAGTCTCGCTCTGTCACCAAGGCTGGAGTGCAGTGGTGCAATCTCGGCTCACTGCAAGCTCAGCCTCCCAGGTTCACGCCATTCTCCTGCCTCAGCCTCCCGAGTAGCTGGGACTACAGGCACCCACCACTACACCGGCTAATTTTTTGTATTTTTTAGCCAGCATGGTATAAGGTTGGATTTCATGTTATCTCTTTCATCTGATTTTATTAATTTGAGCCCTCTCCTTCTGTATGTTTTGCCCATCTAGTTAAAGGCTTGTCAGTTTCGTTGATCTTTCCAAATAACCAAATTTTGGTTTTGTTGATTTCCTCTCTTGTTTTATACTCTATATTTTATTTCTTTTCATTCTTATCATTATTATTTCCTCAAACCTGTCTGCTTTGGATTCATTTTGCTTTCCTTTCTTTTAGTTTCTTGAGGTAAAGATTAGGTTATTGATTTGAGATCTTTTTTCTTTTTTAATATAAGTGATTGCAACTACAAACTTCCCTCAAAGCTCTGTTTTAGTTGCATCCAATAAGCTTTTGTATGTTTTGTTTTCATTTTCATTCATCTCAAAGCATTTTCTGATTCCCTTGTGACTCGTTTGACACCTGGTTATTGAGGAATGTGCTGTTTAATTTGTACGTATTTGTGAATTTCCCAAATTTCCTTCTTTTGCTGATTTCTCATTCTATCCCATGTTGGTCAGAAGATACTTTGCATAATAGCAGTCTTTAAAATGTACTGAGGCCTGGCGCGGTGGATCACGCCTGTAATCCCAGCACTTTGGGAGGCCGAGGCAGGCAGAAACCACCCTGAGCAACATTGTGAAACCCATAACTACTAAAATACAAAAAACATTAGCCGAGCATGGTGACGCACACCTGTAATCCCAGCTACTTGGGAGGCTGAGGCAGGAGAATTGCATGAGCTGGTGAGGCGGAGGTTGCAGTGAGTCAAGATCGTACCACTGCACTCCAGCTTGGGTGATATAGTAAGACTCCATCTCAAATAAATAAATAAATAAATAAATAAAATATATTGAGTTTTGTTTTATGGCTAAAGACATGGTCTATCCTGAGAATATTGCCTTAAGATCCTTAACTTATTTACATCTACTAGGACCTTTATTCCAAATAAGGTCACATTCCCAGGTACCAGGTGGGCATATCTCACGGCGGTGGGGGCGGGGTGGCTGGCGGGCACGATTCAAGTTAGCAAGGAGGGCATGTGAGAGCTAAATGCATAAACACCCAGGAGTGTGCGGGTGTGGGGATCTGGGAAGCATGAGGCCCCACCCCTGAGCTCACCAGGCTGCCTCTCATGGCTCTACCCCCAGTGCCTGGAAAAGCCTCAGGCGCCCATGAGGAAGCCTCTCTCCCGGGTCCTGGACCCCAGGACCTCCCACCTGCAGCATCGCACAAGCACAGTGATCCTGGGCACTGGGGACCAGAGGCCGAGGGACACTTCGCAGCTGTGAGACTGAGACCCCGACGAGCGGCTTAACCTCCAGGGCCTCAGGACGTCTCCTCCAAGCTGGGTTGATGATAGCTGCGCCCAGAGGAACACTGTGCTCCCTGCACCTGGCTTTCCCTGTGAGGACACCGCTTCTGGGTGGCGGCGCATCTGGGGCCCCTCTGGGCCTGGCAGGTCCTTATGGGAGGGTCTGGGGACCAGCACTCAGTGCACTTTGGGTTTCTTTGAACTTTTTCTTTGAAGTTTCTTTGAAACTTTTCTCGCCCCTTTCTGGCATCATGGTCCCTCCCCAAAGACTGAAAGCCACCACAGTGAAGGCGAATCACCAGTGATCGGGGCTCGTCCTGGGGCCCCTTCCTGCCGAAGTGGCAGAACCGTGTCCAGGAAGGAGCCAGAGGGTGCTGGGCTCCCCGACCACGGTCCCGCCCGTGCACTCCCTTCCTCCCCAGCCTCCCCTCCACAGACAGCCAGGGACATGGCCAAACTGGGCTCCCTCTCATCCTGGCAGTTTCTATTCTGTTCCCATGGAAACTGCTATCTGAACGTGGGCAAGAAAGAGGAGCCATATTCTTAAAAATAACAATAGCTCGGAAACTTTCAGCCAACCGTGGTTTCCATGGAAACTCAAGCCAAAAACAGAGCTAAATAAAGAAGGCATTGGGTTTCCCCTGCTACCCACCCCCGGGGGAACCGTGGAAAGCCACAGCCCTGCCCCACAGGGAGATGCTCACCACTGCTGTACAAGGATGCAGGACCAGCCCTCCCAAGTCAGCAACGGGACCGCCTTCCTCCAAAGTGCATATGGGTGTGGGAGACACAGAGAGGGAGGGAAAGAGAGGGGCCACAGCTGCTTCCTGTCCCTGCAGTCAGACACCCCCTACTCAGACTCACATGGGGAAGGGATACTGGGGTGTGGGTATGGGGGACGCAGAGGAGGAGGGAAGGAGAGGGAGGCAAGGAGAGGGGCCACAGCTGCTTCCTGTCCCTGCAGTCAGACACCCCCTACTCAGACTCACATGGGGAAGGGATACCAGGGTGTGGGTGCCCCAGGCCGCCCATGCTGGCAGAGGTCACTCACTGGAGGGTTCAGGGCCCATCTCAGTGCAGTCAAGGCTACCTTACTGCTCCCCTTTTCTGAAAGTCACCATGGGGCAGGGTGGAATCTGCAGCCCTCCAGGCCAGGAGGTCTCTGGTGGAGGGCACGTAAGACAGGCCAGCATCTCCTGGACAGCCCTGCACAGTGAGCCGAGCATGGGCTTGCTTGGCTCTTGCTGCTGCCCGGAGACCTTGTCCAAAAGTTCCTACACCGAGGGCTGCGGACCCCGTGTCTGCTTTCCACCCAGGAAGTGCTTGGGAAATACCCAGGGAAAGGACGGCACGGATAACCCCCTGAAGATGCGACATGCAGGGGCCCCCATTGCTTCTCCTGCTGCAGTTCCCGAGAAGAGGCTGGTCGTACAGGAGCCAGGGCGGCTGAGGCCCCCTGGCCAACTCGCTGCCATCTTGGGCAGAACACTGGCTCAGCAGCCAGACACAGCCTGACCCTGGCGGCCCTGCCCGGCCTGAAAGGAAAGTCACCTGCACATTCCGTCTTGCACCTGCCCACTTTCCCTTTCTTCTTCCGTTTGAACAATGCTCAGGACACCAGCTAGGCCAGGTTTTGTTTTTTCTTTTAATAATGTGTCTACATTCCTTAAACCAGTGCTTTTATCTCAAAGCAACTGGACACAGGGTTATGCTACTCTCAATTTCCTGCTACCATCGTCACATTTTAAAGATGCTGGAGTCGTGAGCCTGTGAACTCTTGTGACACACCCACTCGGGTGCTGGAGTCATGAGCTGGTGAACCCCTGGGCCACCCCACATAGGTGCTTCTCAGCTCTCACCCCTTCGGTGCCAGATCTGTGCTGGGCCCTCTTCTGCACGGCCTCACAGACTCTGCACGGTCCAGAGAGGACGCCGTCATAACCGAGCTCATGCAGAGGCCTGGGGTCCGTCCCAGCAGCATCCCCCACTGGAAAGAGACAGGCGGGAAACCTCAGGCCCGGCACCAGCCTGCCCGAATGCAGAGCAGGAATGCTTTTCCCTGTGGAGACCACTCCTCAGACCGCCACCCTTTCATTAAAATTTGAAGTAAACATCTGTATTTAACTCATCAAGCCTCGTGACACACACTTCACCTTCCATCTCCCTGGAAGACCCATTTTTGGGGTAATAGCAGGATGGGAGGCACGGGAGGACAGGAGCAAGGGGGGATGGGAGTACAGGGGGCACAGGAGGATGGGAGCATGGGTGGACAGGAGCCAAGGGGGATGGGAGCACAGGGGGCACATGAGGACAGGAGCACGGGAGGATGGGTGCACAGGAGGATGGGAGCACAGGAGGACAGGAGCCCAGGGGGATGGGAGTACGGGGGCACAGGAGGATGGGAGCATGGGAGGACAGGAGCCCAGGGGCATGGGAGTACAGGGGGCACAGGAGGATGGGAGCACAGGAAGACAGAAGCCCAGGGGGATGGGAGCATAGGAGGACAGGAGCATGGGAGGATGGGAGTGCAGAAGGATGGGAGCACGGCAGGATGGGAACATGGGAGGATGGGAGCACAGGAGGATGGGAACACAGGAGGACAGGAGCCCGGGGGATGGGAGCACAGGGGCACGTGAGGATGGGAGCATGGGAAGATGGGAGCACAGGAGGATGGGAGCACAGGAGGACAGAAGCCCAGGGGGATGGGAGCATAGGGAGCACGGGAGGACAGGAGCATGGGAGGATGGGAGCACAGGAGGATGGGAGCACAGGAGGATGGGAACACAGGAGGATGGGAACACAGGAGGACAGGAGCCCAGGGGGATGGTAGCACAGGGGCACGTGAGGGCAGGAGCATGGGAGGATGGGAGCACAGGAGGACAGAAGCCCAGGGGGTGGGAGCACTGGGAGCACAGGGAGCACGGGAGGACAGGAGCATGGGAGGATGGGAGCACAGGAGGATGGGAGCATGGGAGGATGGGAGCACAGGAGGACAGAAGCCCAGGGGTATGGGAGCACAGGGAGCACGGGAGGACAGGAGCATGGGAGGATGGGAGCACAGGAGGACAAGAGCCCAGGGGGACAGGAGTACAGGGGAACAGGAGGATGGGAGCACAGGGGCGCAGGAGGATGGGAGCATAGGAGGACAGAAGCCCAGGGGTATGGGAGCACAGGGAGCACGGGAGGACAGGAGCACGGGAGGATGGGAGCATGGGAGGATGGAAGCACGGGAGGACGGGAACACAGGAGGACAGGAGCCCGGGGGGATGGGAGCACAGGGGACATGGGAGGACGGGAGCACAGGAGGATGGGAGTACAGGAGGACAGGAGCCCAGAGGATGGGAGCACAGGGGGCAAGGGAGGATGAGAGCACGGGAGGGTGGGAGCATGGGAGGACAGGAATCTGGGGGGATGGGAGCACAAGGGACATGGGAGGATGGGAGCACGGGAGGGGGGAAGCATGGGAGGACAGGAGCCCAGGAGGACAGGAGCACAGGGGGGATGGGACGATGGGAGCATGGGAGGATGCCAAATGGGAGGACAGGAGCATGAGAGGACAAGAGCATGGGAGGATGGGAGCACAGGAAGACAGGAGGATGGGAGCACAGGAGACAGGAGGATAGGAGCACAGGCAGCATGGGAGGATGGGAGCACGGGAGGACAGGAGCATGGGGGAATGGGAGCACAGGAGGATGGGAGCACATGAAGATGGGAGCACTGCAGGACAGAAGCACGGGAGGATGGGAGTGTGGGAGGACAGGAGCCCGGGAGGTTGGGAGCTCAGGGGGCATGGGAGGACAGGAGCACAGGAGGCTGCCTACAGTGATTTTGTTATTCCCTTAACTTAAAACCCAGGACATGGGACCAGATGTTTGAGAGACACATTAAAACCAATGAGAATTAAGCATAGGGAACGCGACCAAAGCTCTTGCCTTTTCCAATACCATTTTGGTTCCTAACAGTCAGAAACAAAAAGACGTCCCTATTCTGAGGCATGAAGTATGAATGTGAATTTAGATGAAACTTTTAAATCGATCTTAAAGGACAGACAAATGTCAATGAACAGCAGTTTACAAATTGCAAGACAGAGAAGCAGCTTCACCAGCCTGCGGGAAGATGCCTCCACGGCGATGGGAGTACGTTTCCTGCACGTATTCGCCCATCGCTCGTCTTTCATCCTCGCGCCCTGAGCAGGTGCTAAGGCAGAGGGTGCTCGCTCAGGGCGAGAGGCAGGCAGAGGCGGCAGCGCCGGCGGGGCAGAGTGCGGCTCCTCTGCAGGGCCACGGTGGACAGAGGTGAGGTACCAGGAGGCTTGAAGGAGGGGTGCCTGACCCCGCCTGGGCACCACAGAGGACTGCCTGGAAGAAGCTACCACTGACAGCCCTGACAGAAAAGAAGGCCCAGCCCAGAAAAGAGGCAGCATCGTCACCAGATCCCAGCCCAGGCAGGCCGGGAGTCAAGAGGGGCCTTCAAGATGCAGGCAGCATAAAGACCTATACACACACACACACACACACACACACACACACACGCAACACACAACACATACACAGACAACACAACACACACAGACACACATTTATAACACACACAGCACACACACACATATGGATACATACGGAGGTGGCTCCGACAGGATGGGCTGCCCAGATCACGGGTCTGTGTGCCCTGCAGTGGGGGCAGCCTCAGGCCGTGGACACAGGGTCTCTCCAGCCACCCGGTGCAGCAGGGTCTGTGTGCCCTGTGGCGGGGGAGCGGCAGACACAGGGTCTCTCCAGCCACCCGGCGCGGCGGGACGGCTCCTGAAGGATGTGTGGCCATGGGTTGGGCTTCCAGGGCTTTCTGCAGGTGTCCAGAACAGATCCTCAGGAATGTTCAGCTTCGTATTCTGCTCCCCCGACCCCGGAGGCCAAAGAGGGGCTGCCGGCTTCACCCCACAGGCCTGCTCAGCCCTGACTTCCCACAGGGGCTGCAGCAGGGTTGCCATTTTTCACAACAATATATTAAAAAGCTAAAAGTTCTAAACCCGTAGGACGCCGAGGCCTTCTCTACTCTGCCTCGTGTGCTTTTCGGGGAACTGCACAGCCCTGAATGCCCAGACTTCAATAACACGGCTGATTGGTGCTTGCAGGCACTCAGGGTGAGAAGGAGCGGCAATGTCACAGACCCCACTGGATATCCGCAGCTCAAGCACACAGAGCAGCAGCTCCACACAAGCACTCACTGGAACCTGGAGCAAAGGAAGAGCCCCTGGGAACGCCCCCGGCCTGGGAGCTCCACTGAGGAGGGTGTGAGACGTCATCGGCTGTGCCTGCATCCCCATCACAATCCTATAGAGAGCGGGAAAGGCTTCCCAGGGAACAGCTCCGGACCCTGGGCATGAACATGAGTGCATGTGTGTGACTGTGAGAGTGTGTGAAGGTATATGGGCATAAGTGTGCTGTGTGCATGTGTATATGTGTGTGTGCACATGTGCATGTATGCATGTGTGTGTGCATGTGTGCATGCATGTGTATGTGTGTATGTCTGCATGTGTGCACGTGTGTGCATTGCATATGTGTGCATGTGTGTGCGTGTGTGTGTGTGCACCTGTCTGTGCATGTGCACGTGTGTTTGTGTCTGCGTGTGTGCCTGTGTGTGCATGTGCGTGTGTATGTGTGTGCCTGTGTGTGCATGTGCATGTGTGTTTGTGTCTGCGTGTGTGCATGTGTGTGTATGTGCACGTATGTGCATGCACATGTGCATGTGTGTGCAAGTCTGCGTGTGTGCATGTGTGTGTGCATGTGCGTGTGTGTGAATGCACGTGTGTGTGTGTATGTGTGTAAGACTTTGGAGGACAAGTGGTTGACACGAGAGTCATGAGAAACCAGCCTGCTGGGGCCAGCTGAGCCCATGAGGGAGCTAAGGGGGAGCTCCCTCCCCACATAGGCCAATGGTCAGGGGCCCAAGCCCTGGTCA
>NW_012102243.1:1885099-1889458 GCF_000951045.1 Mandrillus leucophaeus | reverse complement strand
GGGGGCAGCCTCAGGCCGTGGACACAGGGTCTCTCCAGCCACCCGGTGCAGCAGGGTCTGTGTGCCCTGTGGCGGGGGAGCGGCAGACACAGGGTCTCTCCAGCCACCCGGCGCGGCGGGACGGCTCCTGAAGGATGTGTGGCCATGGGTTGGGCTTCCAGGGCTTTCTGCAGGTGTCCAGAACAGATCCTCAGGAATGTTCAGCTTCGTATTCTGCTCCCCCGACCCCGGAGGCCAAAGAGGGGCTGCCGGCTTCACCCCACAGGCCTGCTCAGCCCTGACTTCCCACAGGGGCTGCAGCAGGGTTGCCATTTTTCACAACAATATATTAAAAAGCTAAAAGTTCTAAACCCGTAGGACGCCGAGGCCTTCTCTACTCTGCCTCGTGTGCTTTTCGGGGAACTGCACAGCCCTGAATGCCCAGACTTCAATAACACGGCTGATTGGTGCTTGCAGGCACTCAGGGTGAGAAGGAGCGGCAATGTCACAGACCCCACTGGATATCCGCAGCTCAAGCACACAGAGCAGCAGCTCCACACAAGCACTCACTGGAACCTGGAGCAAAGGAAGAGCCCCTGGGAACGCCCCCGGCCTGGGAGCTCCACTGAGGAGGGTGTGAGACGTCATCGGCTGTGCCTGCATCCCCATCACAATCCTATAGAGAGCGGGAAAGGCTTCCCAGGGAACAGCTCCGGACCCTGGGCATGAACATGAGTGCATGTGTGTGACTGTGAGAGTGTGTGAAGGTATATGGGCATAAGTGTGCTGTGTGCATGTGTATATGTGTGTGTGCACATGTGCATGTATGCATGTGTGTGTGCATGTGTGCATGCATGTGTATGTGTGTATGTCTGCATGTGTGCACGTGTGTGCATTGCATATGTGTGCATGTGTGTGCGTGTGTGTGTGTGCACCTGTCTGTGCATGTGCACGTGTGTTTGTGTCTGCGTGTGTGCCTGTGTGTGCATGTGCGTGTGTATGTGTGTGCCTGTGTGTGCATGTGCATGTGTGTTTGTGTCTGCGTGTGTGCATGTGTGTGTATGTGCACGTATGTGCATGCACATGTGCATGTGTGTGCAAGTCTGCGTGTGTGCATGTGTGTGTGCATGTGCGTGTGTGTGAATGCACGTGTGTGTGTGTATGTGTGTAAGACTTTGGAGGACAAGTGGTTGACACGAGAGTCATGAGAAACCAGCCTGCTGGGGCCAGCTGAGCCCATGAGGGAGCTAAGGGGGAGCTCCCTCCCCACATAGGCCAATGGTCAGGGGCCCAAGCCCTGGTCAGCCCCTTGGCTTCCTCCCCTCACTCCAGGGAGCCAGTCTTTCCACCCAGGAAGGCTGCCAGCTCCACAACACCCCCAGGGCTGTGTGCCCAACAAGCTCCACCCAGCCAGCCTCCCAGGACCCCGCAGAGCAGAAGAGATTCTCCCTGGGACTGAACACATGAGCAGAGTGGCCGGCGCCTGCCCCTCCTCGAGCAAAAGGGATATGCTGCTTCCTAGGCCCAGCCTTGGCCCCGGAAAGCTGAGAGGGACGTGTGGAAAGAATGAGGCCTCGGCTTGCCTGCTGGGGCATGAAAATAAATCACGAGGCAACAAAACAAAAGAAACAAGGCTGGGGCACTGCTGCCATTTCACAGGAAGAGGCTTCAGAGGAGCCGTGGCCCAGGCCCCCACGTCAGGGTCATCTCCAGTGCGCAGGCGGCTTTGCACGCACCCACCCTCCCCCAGCCCTGGAGACTCCCATCCAGGAAAGAGGGGGCCAGACTGCAGGAGCCCCGCAGCCAGCGCTAACCCTCTCTGCTTAACTGGGACATGCCCAGCTTCCCTCAGCAGCCGGCCCGCCCTGCGCTGACCTGCAGGACCATCTTTAAGTCCACATCCCTCTCCTGAAGAGGGACAAGTGGCTCCCTGCTCTCGGTGAAATCCTAAGTCATCAGTGTTGAGACCACAGGGCTGTGAACAGCAGCTGCCCTGTCAAAAGCATTCAAAGTAAGCGGCTACAGAGAATCCTCCCTGAAAAATCCATGGGAAAACCATGGCCGCAAAGTCTCACCACTCCGCACGGCACCATAAAAATACATCCAGGGTATTTTTCGACGTGAATGAATCAGAAGAGGTCCCTGCAGCTGCCTGTCAATTACCGTCTGGCTGGGACCAGGCATCTGCGCTCCCCTTAGAAGTCGCTGCGTGGCTGGTGGTGGGACCCGGAGACCAGAGGCTGCGGGAAGAAGCCCAAGGCCCTTAGCCTGGTCAGGACATCAGGTGTTAGACGCCCTCTGCCCTGACAGGGAATCACTTCCCAAGCCAGTCACTGTGTATGGCTATATTCACGCCTTACAGCTGCTGTGACAAATCCTCACAAACCGGGAGGCTCCAGCAGCACAGTTACCACCCAACAGCTCGGGAGCTCCCACACCTGGCCTGGGTCTCGCTGGACTCAAATCAGCATCTCGGAAAAGCTGCGTTCCTTTCCAAGGCTCCAGGACGCATCCGCTTCCTTGCGCTTTTTCAGTGGGCATCTGCCTTCCCTGGCTGGTGGCCCTTAGGCCGTCTCCGAGCTGGCGGTGCGGCACCACTCTGGCCTCCACTGGCTCTGGCCTCCTCTCCTGCCTCTCCCTTCCATGTTCATGGGTTCTGCAAAGACATCAGCTTCCCTGGGTAACCAGGAGGCTCTCCCCACACGCAGGTCAGCAGTGAGCAGCCGGCACTCTCCTTGGTCATGTGACCCTCACACCCCCAGGCCCTGGGGCATTCAGTGGGAACATCTGTGGGGCATTCTCCTGCCTGCATGTCGGGGCCTGGCATGTAGAGATGCTTGGGAAACAGTCATCCACGAGATAAATTTGCAGAGTGGTGCCGATGAGGATAAAGGCTCAGAGGAGCCACGTGCTGGCTGGTGATCACAGCTATCAGGTGAGACAACCAGGACTTGCACAAACCTGGCAAGCTCGCGTTGGTCTCTTCAGGAAGGAATGAGCATGCGTAAAGAAAACTTGTCACTTTTTAATTGGGAGAATATTCTGTCCACAAAATAATCGCTACCAGAGTACAGGCTTCAAAGCCACATCTGAAACTTGTGGTCAGGAGGGGGCAGGGCACTCACACTTCATTTTCTTCTCTGCTCCAGACGCGTGGCAGGCACTGAAAAAAGCCATGAAGGATGTAGCCTGCTGCCTGCAAATGACAAGCACAGCACTGGGGGTGGCCAAAGACCCCAGCCTGTGGACCTCGGGTTTGGTAACAGGCAGCAGGGCCAGTGGGTTGCTCCTGAATGGTGGAGAGACTGAAACTGCCCATACAGGGTGGAAGACCCCCAGCCAGGCACGAAGGGCTCCTGCCCCCGCTCCCAGTAAAGCTGCCTGACCCCTATCAGAGCTTCAGCACCCTGAACCCACAAGCCAGGGTAGGTAGGAGGCCCTGAACCTCGGGGTCAGCAGTGAGTCAACCCCCTGCCAACCATGGCTCCATCTGGGAGACCCCTCGTGCCCCAGTGGGATAGAAGCCCAACCACCGTCGTGAGACAGGGCATTTAGGCACCAGACAACCGCAAAGCTGCTAGAAAGAAGTGCGGCAGGAATGGAGGGAAGGCAAGAAAGAGAAACAGACTAACCACAAAACAAAACAGAGTCAAACACCTCCCACTGACAATGAGCCTGCAAACAATAAGACTGCAGCTGAGGGGAAACCTGATGCTGAGACCCTGAGGACAGCTTATCCTGCAGCAGCAGCATCCTGGCACCGCCACCGAAACAGAGAAAAGTCGAGTGAACTATTTTGAACTGATTTCAAATCCATGGCTGGGCTGGCACCGTGGCAATGACGGGACAGGCCCTGAAAGGGAGGTGAAAACAGAACCTGGGGGTGCACCCACCCAACAGCACTTACCCCACAGGGACGCGCCTCACCTCAGAGCCCCTGAGCACTGTGGGGAGAAGAAGATGTGGCCTGAGGCTGACCCAGAGCCGGGAAACACAGGAGACCCCGGATGAATCTGGGACCATCTACGGGCTATGCCCAGTGTAAGAGTGAACAACAAATAAAGCGATCACTCAGAAGGGGACAGAAAGAAAACTTACCTGTCTCAACCCTGGAATTATGTAAAGGGAAAAAAATAATCTCATTTTGTCATCGTAACAGCAAATGGGTCCTCAAACAGGTTTGTGATCAGTGAGGCTACCTGTGTGACCCTGCAAACCTCAGGGTAAACTTTAGTTCCAGATATCGATGGCCCAAGTAACCTCAAACGTTGAAAGAAAGAAGAAGGAGGAAGAGGAATAAGAAGAACAGAAAAGAAGGAGGAAGGGAAGGGAAGGGGAGAAAAGGGGAGGGGAGGGAAGGCAAGGGGAGAAAAGGGGAGG
>NW_012102243.1:1883318-1884113 GCF_000951045.1 Mandrillus leucophaeus | reverse complement strand
GCACGACACAGCCCACGGCACAGCAGCCCGCACGACGCAGTCCACGGCACAGCAGCCTGCACGACGCAGTCCACGGCACACAAGCCCGCACGACGCAGTCCATGGCACACAAACCTGCACGACACGGCCCACGACACAGCAACCTGCACAACTGCACGACGCGGCCCATGGCTCACCAGCCTACATGACACAGCCCACGGCTCCTAAAACAGCAACAAACCTGTCCAGCAGAGGACCGCGCTGAGTACTACAGGCAGTTGTAACACAGCGCTGTTTGCGTGTTTCTATCTAAACATAGAAAAGGGACAGTTAAAATAAGGTTAAAACATTTTTTTAAAAGGGCATACCTCGGGTGTGGTGGCTCACGCCTGTAATTCCAGCACTATGGGAGGCCCAAGTGAGCGGATCACCTGAGGTCAGAAGTTCGAGACCAGCCTGAACATGGTGAAACCCCGCCTCTACTAAAAATACAAAAATTAGCTGGGTGTGATGACACATGCTTGTAGTCCCAGCCACTCAGAAGGCTGAGGCGGGAGAACCGCTTGAGTCCAGGAGGTGGAGGTTGCAGTGAGCCAAGATTGTACCACTGCACTCCAGCCTGGGTGACTGAGCCAGACTGTATCTCCAAAAAAAAAACAAAAAAAAAAGTAAAATGTCAGACCTGTATAGGGTACTTACCATGAACAAAGCCCACAGGACTGGAAACCGATCTGGGTGAGTCGGTGAGTGTGTGGTGCGTGAATGCAGAAGGCCTAGGACGTGCCTGTATACCGCGGTGAGCGTGCGGTGCGTGAA
>NW_012102243.1:1877535-1881972 GCF_000951045.1 Mandrillus leucophaeus | reverse complement strand
GGGAGGAAGGAGGGGAGGAGAGCAGAGGGGAGGGGAGGGGAGGGGAGGGAGAAACGGAGAAAAAGTCCTCTCAACTTCAACCCAGGTCTCAAAGAACTCCCAGTTCAAAGGAAGATGAGTTCCCCACGCAACATACACAAGGAACAAAGGTGCCATGAGTGTGAGTGGGAAAAACAGAAGAGCAAACACAGACTCGGTGAGACCGTAGATATCGGAAACACCAGACACATAGCATTAATATAATATTAACATTTTAACATGTTTTAAAAATTGGAAGGAAGTTTCAAAAGGAAGATTAAATGTATTAGTAAGAAACAAGATATTCAAAAAATAATAAAACTTCTGGTAAGATATGAGTGAAATAGCAGCAGACTAGCTGGAGTTTGAGAGAAACTTGGTAAGATGTGTCAGATGTTATCAGGGATACAGTCCGGAGACAAAGAGATGGGAAACATGAAAGTGACGGAAAACATGAAGACGTGGAAGATAAGATGAATTAGGTCTGACATTAATCTATTTGAATTTCAAAAGGGAGTAGAGAGAAAAATGAGGAGGCAATATTTAAAGAGATAACAGCTAATAATGCTCAAAAAAACATAAAAAGACACCAAACCTCAATCCTAAAATCCACCCCCTCAACTTTCAAGCAGGATGAATATTACAAAATCCACATCGAAATGCATCACTGTGAAACTAAAAACCGTCAAAGACAATGAACGCAATCTTAAAAGCATCTAGAAATGGCTGGGGGCAGCGGGGGAGAGATTGTTACTTACAAAAGAAAAACAGATTAACTGCTGACTTCTCAACAGCAAAATGCAAGTTAAGACAGTTGAACGTCTTCAAAGTTCTGAGATAAACAGTTTTCAACCTAGAATTCTACACCAATGCTAGAAGTCTCTAGAATGAAGATGAAACAAAGATATTTCAGGAAGATAACACTGAGTTTGTCACCATGAAAATTAGCTTTGCTACAGCACAAACTACCCCAGAGCTTCATGGTGTAAACCGTCATGCTCCTGAGCGTTCGCTGGGCTGAGGACGGAGGGGCCAAGCTGACTTTGGCTCTCCCCTGCACCTGCGGTCAGCCGGCATCCGGTCAGCTGCTGGGTGACCCAGGATGGCCCCCCTTCCTCACCCGCTGCTGCCTGGGACCTGAACACTCCTGCTCAGGCTCATGCACAAGGTGGCCCAGGGTCCAAAGCGGGCAGGAGAGTAAGTCCCCCTCCACCGCCACAGGCAAGCACCTCACCCGCATCTGCCAGCATCCCCTTTCCAAGCCAGCTCCAAGGGGTGGAGAAGCAGGCTTGGTACGGGGAGAATGTATGGACCGTTTTGCAGCCTCCCACATACCAAGAGACCCCAGGCAAAGGAAATTCTAAAGTCTGCAGTTTGGCCAGAAGGGAAGGACCTCAGATGGAAGGTCCATGATGCGAGAAGAGTGAAGACAGCGGGAACTCACGGCATTGAAACCAACATTGACTCATTACGAACAAGGCCTGCTCTGCAGGAGTTGGTGGGGAAAGAATCCCGGACAAAGATGCATGAGGTTCAGAAACAGATGATGGAGAATTTCAGCACAGAAAGATCCACGGTTGTTCAAAGAGGAGGATGAAAGCATTGGCACTCCGGAACTAGACGAATTATATAGATGTTAAAATATCCAGGACACCTGCTAAGAATAGGCGTTTAATATCTACCATCCAAACAAGTAGAGAAAGAAGTGGAGAGAGAAAAAGGACACTTGCGGAGAACCAGAAGCATTTTTCCTCCCATGTGACTCTCGGTGAGTGAGGCTGCATCTCCGGCAGCAGGATCCTCTTCCTCAGAATGGCCGTGGCAGCCCCGCCCCCTCAGAGCACAAAGAGGAGGAAAGGGAACTCGTCCCGGGCGCTGGCAGGAGTGCACACAGAGCAAACGGGGACAGGATGAGGCTCTCTTCAAAAAGAGACAGAAGACAGCACACAAAACCATCGATCTGAACATAAATACTAGAGAACCGTCTGACACACACTTTAAAATCCCACTGTCTTAGCCATAGCTTTTCACATTTCAACATCTCTGAAGTCTGGACACATATTTCCATAAACAACATGACCTTGTTTAATTGGCAGCATTGCTTCTTTCTAAAGAGCACACAAACGGCTGGTGCGTCGCACAAGCAATGGAATTTTAGAGTAAATGAAAGGCAGTGGGTACCGTGATGAACACACAAACGGCTGATGCGTCGCACAAGCAATGGAATTTTAGAGTAAATGAAAGGCGGTGGGTACCATGATGAACAGGAAGCGCTCGGCACCCCAGCTGCTGTGGAATGACGGCAGAGAGCCCCTCACTTCTCTGGCTGCCCCTGCTCTCCCCAGTGCCCCCAGTCGGCAGAATCCAACAGGGAGTTGCTGGCAATGGCTGCTGGCAATAACTCCTGGGGAAGTCTTGTGCAAACCCTGGCTCTGGCATCAAAGGGCGAGTGCTGAAGGGTGAATAAATGTCAAAGAAATAAGTTGAGGCCCAGTGAGGAATTTTGAAACAGAACAGGCAGAAATAAAACAAGAAGAGGTAAATGTGAAAAAAAAAAAATCCAACCACAATCTCGGAGATTACAAAATGCAGTTCCTGAAATAAAGAAATAATCCAACCACTATGATATATCCCAGATGGGAAACAGTTGAGAGGAGAGTTTGTGAATTGGAAAATGTTGATGAGGAATCCGTTCACAACATGGTACAGACAAACCGTAAAGTTAGAATTGCGAAAGAAACTTGGAACAGAGATTGAAATGATCCAGTGTCACCCACTAGGAGGTCCAGAAGAAGAGAATTACGAAAACTCAGTATATGAAGAGATAGTGGCGATATTTTTCAAAAATTGAAGGAATACAAATCTCAGTTGAAAGCAGGTTACATAAAAAATAAATTTAAAGGTAAACACAAGGAGTGAAACCGAGGGTTAACTGGGTACACAAAATATTTTACAGCTGCAGGCTGAGGTTGGATTTCACAGGAGCAGGCCCTGAGGGAAGAATTAAATGCTGGTCCAGGAGGGGACAGAGGCTGTGCAGGAGTGTGATGCGGGCAAATCGCATGGTTCTGAAGACAGTGTGGGTGACATCTCTGGGCAGTCCTAACTGGGGCTGCCCCTGTGGCACATGCCTTCTCAGGCCTTTGTGGCCATCTGTGTGCTGCAGAGTGGGCTCCTGCAACCTGACAGCAGCCGTCCAGCAGGGAGGTGCAGGTCCTGCCTGCCAGGAGCTTGAGAGCATGAGCACAGAAAAGAAGTCAAGGAACATAGACAGACGGCATCAGCTCCGCCACCAAAGAGCCAAGCAGAGCCAGTGATGGGACAGCAGCTGGACAGGCTGCAGACCCCATCAAAGCAGCAACGGTCGCCATGGAACTTTCCTCCTACCCACTGCAGTGTAGGGAGCATAAAGAAGATGGTTCCACCACACACCCTCACAAGAGAACCGCCAAAGGATGTGCTTCAACAAGAAAAGTAGTGACTGTAAGAACAGTAATGAAGCATTGCTAAATTAAGAAGTAGAATCAGAGTTCCAAATCAACAATGATAAAATTGGAGGAACCCATGGCCATGGTCAGGGAAGATACACTGAGTAGCCATGGCCTTGGTCTGAGCCACGAGAGGGATGGGTTCCCAGACACACCTTCTCTCCAGTGGTCCTCAGAACCCACTACATGTCAAACATTTATTGAGCACCTCTCTCTGGCAGGATCTGCACCAGATTCTGGGCTACCAAGACCAATGAATGAGGAATTGCCTCGTGCTCAAGCCGGTTACCATCCCTGCTGTGGGAAGAAGGATTGATAGGCACGCCTCACAGCGTCAGGTAAGAATTCTAACCTAAGTTATGATAAAAGTAGCAACACAAAAAGACCGACTTTGCGACATCCCTTTTACCTCTTGTAACTCCCTTCAGGTAGGCTTGACCCTTCCTGGTGGCAGGTAGGGCCCTCCTCTGGCCAGCGGCTAGCAGGATTACGATGAAGAAGCCATTTCCCATCCCCGCTTTTCCTCTCACAGCTGAGCGACCTTGGACCCGTTACTTACCCCGTCTGTACCTCAGTTTCTTCACCTATTAAACCAAACTGTCGCACCCCATACGGCTGAGGGGAGAATGAGAGAGCAGTCACGAGTCACTTAATGATGAGGATACGTTCCAAGAAATGCACCCCTGGGTGACCTCATCACTGTGTGAACAATGCAGCGTGTACCTGTGCACACCTGGACAGCATGGCCCACGGCACAGCAGCCCGCACGACACAGCCCACAGCACAGCAGCCTGCACGACACAGCCCACGGCACAGCAGCCCGCATGACACAGCCCACAGCACAGCAGCCTGCACGACACAGCCCACGGCACAGCAGCCCGCACGACACAGCCCACAGCACAGCAGCCTGCACGACACAGCCCACGGCACA
>NW_012102243.1:1866767-1876520 GCF_000951045.1 Mandrillus leucophaeus | reverse complement strand
GGTGCGTGAATGCGGAAGGCCTAGGACGTGCCTGTATACCGCGGTGAGCGTGTGGTGCGTGAATGCGGAAGGCCTAGGACGTTCCTGTATACTGCTGCAGGCTTTCTAAACACTGTGCATTTAGGCTCCGCTAAATTTATTTTAAAGTCTTTTTCTTTCTCAATAATAAATTAACCTTAGCTTACTGTAACTTCTTGATGTATAAACTTTTCATTGTTTTAAGCTTTTTCACTCCTTTGTAATTACACTTAGCTGAAAACACACATTGTACAGCCGTACAAAAATATTCCTTCTTTATATCCTTATTCTATAAGCTTTCTTCTGCTTTCAATTTTTTTTTAACTTTTTCAACTTTTTGCTAAAAACAAAGACACAAACACACACGTTAGTTTAGACTACACAGGGTCAGGAGCATCCCAGTGTCACCAGGCCACAGGAACAGTTCAGCTGCACTGGGGCCTCATGGGAGCCCCACCGTACATGCTATCCGAGGGACAGAAGCGCCTTGATGTGGCACGTGACCGTAACTCGTATGTGTGAAGCCCTTACGACAGTGCTTGTGAGCATGTAAGATGCTTATTTCTCATGTGTTTCATCATTATTATTAGACTATTAGAATAGGCCGTGACTATTAGAACATCGTAGATAAAAGGCTGCAGGCCTGGAAACGCTGCTTCTGTCCAGCTCTCATCTAATCTTTGACCTACTCCGTCAGGCTCTAATACGCTCCTAGCTCATGGCACTCAGAGTCACTAGTGAAGGAATGTGATTTAGACAATTTCCCTTACTCCTGCCCCTCCTGACAAATATCCAAGTCCTTGTCTTTATCTCGATGATCAAGGCAGCTGTGCAGCCCCTACACACACGGGGGGCAGGCCCTTCCCCAAACACAATGTTATTTATACGGAACTATATACGTGTATTTCCCAGCACACTACTATTCACCTTGTCATAATAAACTCCTTGTTTTGTTTCAGGTCCCATCGGATCCATCCATCAATAATATATTGTCTTTTTAAAGGTTCACACTCCAGCATTATAAAGTGCTCATCTGGAAATTAGTCATTTCAATCATCTGATTTCATTCAGATCCACGCCTTAGGCCCCTGACGGAACTCGTGCCCAGCACTTCACATGGCAGAAACAAGGTCACTCGGAAATTACAGGCATTCCCTCTTGCCCCTAGCTCTGCTCTGCCACTGTCTTCCTCCCTCAGAAGTCCTCAGGCTTGTGACCAAATAAAAAAATCAACGCAAATGCATTCCTAGCTCTTCTGACTGTCAAGGGTTAGATTACCTTTGGAATTCTCCTGTAGCTTGGGCGAGCTCCCTGGGGGGCAGCCTCAGCTCTTCTGACTCAAGTCATAGAGGGCACCCCAAATCCATCTGCACTCCATCCTAACTTTAGCGTGCTTCTGACTTTTTGGTAAATATAATAAACGACAAGAAAGATATCCAAGGCTAGAGATCACAAAAGGCAACGTCTGATATCAAAATCTTCTTTAAAAAAACAAACTGTATTTGGCTCTTCTTTAAGAAAATCATTGTGATAGACCAATTCTGCATCTGTTCACATATACAGGGATCCTCCAGGTCCCCACTGCCTACTGGGGACCGCCAGCCCTGCTGGGTGACTCCTGGTGATAGGAGGGGACTCTCTGGAGGACACCTCCCTCTGCAGCACCACACAGCAGCTAGGAGGACCCCTTCCTGCTAACTGGCCCCTGTCCCCATGACCAATCTTGACCACCCTTGACTACCCTTGACCACCCTAGACCACTCTTGAATGCCTTTGACCATTATTGACCACCATTGACTATCATTGACCACTCTTGACCACCCTTAACTGCCCTTGAGCACTCCAGACCACCTTTGAACACCCTTGATTATTATTGACCACCCTTGACCATCATTGACAATCCTTGACTGCCCTTAACTACCCTTGACCACCCTTGACTACTCTTGACCCCTCTGGACCATCCTTGAACAACCTTGACTATTATTGACCACCCTTAACTACTCTTGACCACCCTTGATCATCACTGAAAACTCACCCCAGTCCTGGGATTGGGCTGGTTTAATTTCATTTTTGAAGTCAATTCTATTTTACATGCACTTATTGAGTGATTCCTGTGTCCCTCCCAGATTAATCCAGCTTCAGAGCCCAGGCTCAGCCACTCCAGTCTCACTGGAGAGGGAACAAGCAGAGGAGACCTTTGGCCAAGGACAGTACCCCACACAAGGTAAGGCTGAGGTGAGCACCCATCAGTAGTTCCCTACTGCTTCATACCCTGAGGGGGCTCAGCTTTGCAGAGGAGCTAAACCTACGTAATGATCTGTGCATATGTAATGATCTGTGTAATGATCTGTGCATATGTAATGACCTGCGCATATGTAAATGACACATGATACGTAAGTAAATGAGCTCAGTCCCACCTCCTCTACAACTTCTCCCTTAAAGACCATCATCAGAGCCTCACAGTAAAATCTATTTGTATAAAAACTTACTCTGGTAATATTATTTGATGCTGGAGGAAGCCTCTCTGGTGAAAATGTGAAACCTTTTGCCGGCTGGTTTGCAATGTGTTTCAACTTGATTGCTGCCATCTGACACAGCAAGTTCATCAGACACATTTCATTTCTCTAAGTAAATGGATATGGGCAACTTTGTCTCACCCCAGTAATAAATGCACTGGAGGCATGAGGAGCCTGCACCTGCTGCAGTTCCATCCTGGCTTCCACAAAACGCCCTGGGAGCGGCTGTGTCTTCCTCGGGGCGGCTCAGAAGGCCCAAAGCGATTCTGGCACATGCTCCGGAACCTGTGTAAAGTGGTTTGTTTCCATGCACGAAAATGAGAGGAGAAAAAGGTTTCTTAATATTAATGAAACTGTTACTATAACATCTACAGCGCACCAGGATGAGTATCGTGATTAAAAATTGACTTCAACTTAGAGCAAGCTGAAAGACTCATTGAATTTTTATGGGTGTGTTGACTAAGGCACCCCGGGCTAAGTCTTCTGGTGTTGACGATAATATCCTGGTCTTCTCTCCAAAAATCCACTGGAACTGACGGAGCGTCCAGCGCCGCCGCCCACTGGCCAAGTCAGCTGGGTCGATACTTGCCAGGCTGCTGGCTGGGCTCTGCTCCATGGACACATTGATCTGCTGACATGAATGATTTGTCTGTAAAACCAAATTACCATTTCACTCAAAGTAACACTTATAATTTTTGTCTCCCTGATGATGCTGGCCTGATCCATAATAGCCCCTTGGGGGACACCATGCCTGGTGGTGCAAGGGACTAGGGGGAAGCCAGAGACGGCTGGGGCCAGGGACATGAGGACCCAGCAGCTCCTGGAAAAGCAGCAGGCGTCCACAGGATTCCAGAGGCACCATTCTCACCCTCTTCTGTTATTACTGATGCAGTCCATCTGCCGTGCATTTGAATGGACAATTCTCTCCTCCATACGAGAATGGGCTCTGCATTGCTTTGGGCCTTAAATGTTAGAATTTGTTTCCCATAACTACTGTTTTCTCTTTCCATCCCTCAGCACCAGGCTGGCAAGGCCAGATCCCTGCCCTCAGGAGCTCGCAGGGAGAGGAGGTCACCGTGAGGTGCAGGCTAAGCCGTGGAAGATGGTCATGAACACAGACAGGCTCGTGACAGCCCAGGGAACAGGCTGTCCCAAACGAGACTTTTTAGAGGAGAAAATATTTGTTATGGGTTTGAATACTAGAAGCTGGCCAAGCCAGGGACTCAATATCTAAAAGGCATGCAGGGAGAAGAGGCCTGTATTTCTGAAAAGCAGAGTAACTGGATGGGGCAGGATGGGGAAAGGGGGATGGGGGACAGTGAAGCTGTGGGGCCTCGGCTGCCAGGCCCATGAATGCAGAGCCCACCCCTCCATCTGCCTGGAGGGGAAGCCAGCAGAGGGCTCCTGGCCCAGGGAAAAGCTGCTGGCCTCTGGGGTGACATGGGGACCAGGGCAGGAGGGCAGTAAACAGCTGACACCAGGGCCCAGGGAAGCACAGAGGTGGGGCGGGGAGGGGTCGGGAGGGGAGGAGTAGGGAGATTCAGGACAGGGAGGGGCGGTGTGGGGGAGGTGGGGCCAGGGGTAGGAGAGGGGCTGGGCACCCAACCACCATTCCCAGGTAGCTCTTTGGCAGGGTCTGAAGCACCTGGAGCTGGTGTGGAGGCCACAGTCTATGGGGGGCTGGGTTTTATCGGGTCCCAAGGCTTCAAGGACCACTGAGCTGGAGGCTGACTGGCTTCTCCCTGGAGCTGAGCCTGGGGCTTCTGGAAGTCTGGAGGGTCCCAGGCCCCACTTACTGGGGAGCTGGCCTCAGCTGCAAGCTGTGGGTCCCCTGTCTCCCTTGGCTACCAGGAAGCCCAGGAGCTGGTGATGGTGCAGGGAGGTCACCACCTCCTTGCTCTGCAACTGAGCAGAGCTGGCCCCACCTGGATGTCGCCTGGGTATGGCACTCATCTGGAAATTCCACTTTAAGTGGTGTGAGGAATGGGCTGTGGAGGGAGAGTTGTGACCCGGCCTGGACCATGCTGTCATTCTGCCCCTTGGCTCCTTCTGGAGCTCTGCCGTGGAGCGGGTGTGATCTGGGGGACTGTGTAGCCCCAGGTGGCTCCACTGGAGGCCCTCGGAGAGCTCAGCTGCAGAAACTGGAAGAATGAACCCAGAGCCACAGGGGCAGAGACCTGCAGCCCGGGTTTTCTGACATGGACAGCACCGGGGACAGCTGGGAAGGCCTGCGTGTGTCTCAGGAAGGCTGTTTCTGGGCTGAGATCCTGACCCCGAGGGCGTGGGCATGAGCAGGGATACAGGCACCCACCGTGCTCCACTCTGCAGGGATGTAGGTCAAACCCTGGGATGGATGTGGTGATGGGTGTGGTGACAGGTGCAATGACAGGTATGTTGCTGAAGTGGCATGAGAGCCGGGGCCAGTCTGGACCTGGTGAGACCCAAGAGCAGGGCGTCCCCTGGGTAGGAGCCGCTGGTGCCATCTGAGCCAGAACCAGAGTGGGTGGGGCAGCAGGTGGGTTGGCAGCCAGTTCAGCATCCTGCTGCCTCCTCAGTGCTCACCCCGTGGGCTGGAAATGGTGCCCAGCAGGAACCTGCAAGGCCAAACGGACACAGAAGGAAGGTCAGCAAGGGATGGGATGGTGGCCTTGGTGCAGGTGCAAGGGGGGCACAGAGCCTGGCCCCCCAGAACAGGGAGGACACAGATGAACCCGCCTGCATCTATCCAGGCCTCACAAAGGTCCCCCCCGTGCAAGGGCTGCACCAGCCATGGGAACAGCAGTGTGGGTGGGAAAGGGGCTGAGAGGCCAGGCCACATGCCTCAGCCTGGCCAGCCCCCAGGCCTGAGTGAAGGAGGCTGGGTCTGAGTGCCAGGTGTGGAGGGCACAGGGCTGAGTGGGCTTACTCAGGGCCTCTGTGGTGCAGGCGCTTGCCAGAGGTACCCACACAGCTCTGGACACCACAAAGCTGTTTTCCACAAAGCCAAAGGCCTTTGAAACCCCAACTGGCTCCCTCAGTAGAAGTCACTCACGAAACTGACTTGCAAAATATCAGGAAGGAGCTCTGGCTGCTGATTTTCTTTGAATTTGTGATTTTACGGCAGTTATTTTATACAGCTGTTGAGTAACGTGATTGCTGTGTTAGCAAGAGAGAGGCCATTAAAAGGAGGTGCCCTCGGTCCAGCCTCAGCCCTGGGCAGGGGGAGGGCGTCAGCCTGGGGGTGGTCACACATCAGAAAGCCATCGTTTCCCCAGGAACCCCCACGCCTGGAGTTAAAACAGACGCCCCATGTTAGATGCCAGGGCTGAACTTTAAAGAGCCTCAAGAACAGCACGTTGACGTGCAGGGGTGGCGTGATGTGAAAACTCTGGCATGTTGAAATAAAATCCATCTGGTTACTGTAAAGATCAAACCTGAGTTTTAAAAATCCGCTTCACATGTTTGTTCATGCTAAGGCGGAAGGACTTCAGATTCTTCCAACCTGCCTTAAAGATGTCCTCAAGGACAAGTTGAAAGGACGTGTTCTTGCCCTTCTCGGTGTCGTCTCGAAGTAACAATGGTTGTTGCCTCCAGGACTCCAGCATGACCATAGCAGGTGCCATGACCTGCCTGGTCTCGCCACCTGGGTGGAACCCCAGTGCCCCCTAACTCCCAGCCCAGCCCCTGGGACCTCACCTTGCCATGAGAATGGCCCTCCCCTCCTGCGTCTCCCCTCCTCTCTCCCCATCACAAAAAATCCACCAGACCCAAAGATCAATGAGTCCAAACGGCGGCAGAGGAGAAGCCAAAAGCCAGTGTGGATGCAGGCACCTTCTCTGTGATTTGGAGCCTCTGACGGTGCCATCTCTGTTTACTTCATAGGCCTTTTTGATTTTTTAATGCCAAAATCTTCTACAGAAGATTTATAATTTTAACACAGGCCCCTAAATCATTCCACGTATTGACCACAGAGAAAAGGGAACTGTGACATCTCTTTGGTCACACCTCCGCCGGCTCACTAGTAATCCCAGGGATGCGGCTGTTTTGTAGGTAAACGGGGAGGGACAGAGGGAGGGAGGGAACTGACTGCTCAGAGCCAGGGACAGCACCGTCCATTTAAAAGATCATCATCCGTCTAAAGCAGTGATTCTCAGCCGAAGACGATTCCCCCCAGGGGACATCTGTCAGTGTCTGGAGGACGCCCTTTGGTTGTCATCCCTGGGGAGGGGTTGCTGCTGGCCTCATGTGAGTGGAAGCCGGCCATGCCGCTCACCATTCTGCCTCCGCAGCCTGGGCATCCCCTGCTGCCAGGACCCACGCAGGGAAGCACTGGTCCAAGTGGAAACTTGGAAGGACGGCTTCCTTCTCCTCTCAGAAACACAGCTCACTGGCATCACCCTGGAACCTAAAACGTGAGGTTTTTGTTCACCCATGAAGAATGTCTGCTTTCTGCAAATGCACATAGGCAGCTCACAGGCACAGGCGCACGTACACAGACGCCCACGCGAGTGTAAACGTCACGCACTTTCACACCCCAACCTTGGCCTCGCCCATATTTGACCACACACCTGGCAGGCAGGCCGGCGGCCTTCGCCTAATTTCTCAAGTGGCTCACCTGTGCCTTCTTCTACCTGGTACGTCATCTCGACTCCCCTGGGGCTGTGTTTTTTGGAAGACACCAGTTTCGCACAAATGCGTCCCAGGAGGACAAGTGATCCCAATGATTGCATCATTGTTTGAGAAAGAAGAAAAATTCACAGTCGCCCTTCACAGTGTACTCAGAGCTGTCGCCGGCTCAGGCATCAGGACCCAAGACCTCTGTTTTTCTGGGAGGCTCTCTGCTGCAGGAGGAGACGCACCTGCGTGACTCCCAGCACTGTGAAAACATCAACATTCAACTTCATTTTTTTAGGAAAAAGAAGCCTGTTGGAAGTTTGAGATAAATTCCAGGAATGCCTCCAGAACTGGATGTGTCTGTGTCTGGTGCTTCTGGAAGAATCTGACTGGCACAGGGCACGGGGCACATTTGGGGTGGAGCATAATTAAATTAGCCCTGTCTGGGGGCTGTTCTGAGGATGTCTGAGGGATAAGCTGTGCAGACGAAATGTCAATATTTTAATAACTTTCCTTGAAAAACATATTGCCGTGTAATTCTCTCTCGGTGTGCTCTCAGTGGCTCGTTCCGTCCCTGCGGATGTCAGCCTGGAGAGTTATGATTTTAGCTATTGATTCTCTCCCTCCCCGTCCCCTGCCCCCATCAGCATGGGTTGGGATGAGAGGCAAAGTTAAACTGGGGTCAGACACATGAGGGGCTCCAAAAGCCATTCGCACTCTGGTCTATTTTTCCACCTCGATGACGAGAAGATCAGCAGGCTTCTGCCGCTCCACCGGCTTTAAAATAGCTGTGGCAGCAAAGCAAGTCTCCTCCCACAGCACACCCCCCTGCCAGAACCTACTGCAGTGAACTGAAAGAATCAGAGCAAACCCCCCTGTGTCTCCCCAACCTCTAGAGCTCACCAGTCAGGAAGTGGCAGCGCCTGCCCCTTGAATCACTCCTGCTGGGGGTTCTCTCTGGCAACACAAAGCACAGCGCAGAAGCAGGAGGAGGCCCCAGCCTCAGCAGTCAGTGAAGAAAGGAGGACCAGCCTGTAGCCCCCACACTCCGTGAGGCCTCCCTGAGCTTGCTCCCGAGGCCCCAGGTGTCGTGAAGGCAGAAGCACACGCACTCCCCAACGCCCCAGTGGGCTGAGCTCAGTGGCCCCTGCAGGGCTTACTCCCAGCCTGGGATTCTTGCCTTTTCTGTTTCACCACCATTCCCAACCAGGCATTCCTGAGACCACCCCACAAACACAGCTCCTTGTCTGGGGTCTGCTTGTGGAGAAGCAAACCAGGAAAAGATATCACAGGGTGGGCAGCAGGCTCAATAAAACTCACCAAGTCTTTAATGGTTTAAGGACAAGGTGCCCACAGCGCCTACTTACTCCCACGTGAGCAACCGAGAGGCTAGAAGAATACGATCTCTGCCCTTTCGCTCAGATTCCAAAACTAAGAAAGAAAACCCTTTTGTGTCTGGGTCAGCAGAGAGGGGACCTAAAGGCCTTGCCTTCTGGAGATGGGCAGACACGAAGCCTGGTCCCACCTACAAACAGGTAAGCAGAAAGGAAGGGGACGTGGGCTTCTGGGCTTCTGTGTCACTGCCTCAGGACCAGGACACAGCAGCGAAGGACCCGTGGAGAGTGGCGGAGCGGCAGGCACCCGCATGAAAGCCGCTCCTCGCTCATCTGGGGGCTGAACCTGTGTCTGCAGCTGGGAGCTCTGGCTTGAGGAGGGGGCATTTGGCTTCTCGATGGGACTGGGTGAAAATAAGGGTTCAAGGTTGCTAGAAAAAAAGCTGGGAGTGGAGAGGAGAAGGAGGGAGAGAGAGCAAATGAGGCAGCAGGACCTTCCTAGGAGCAGGGCTGGCCCAGGGTGCAGGCTGCATTCCACATGCCCCTCCGCAGAGAGGCAAAGGTCCCACGGGCACCCACTTCCTTCTCGGTGCTGGCTGGGCTGCTGCGCAGTGAGGATCCACCTCCCCTCTCCCGGCAGAAGACAGGACAATTCCAGGAGCCTCCTGTTCCTGCCTCCAGCATGGGGGCCACCAACCCTCCAGTGCAGGCACTTCCCACTCAGCCCTGGCCGCTGCCTCCCTCCTCGGCTCTCTCCAGCCGGAGCTGGGGGTGATTTGAAACCAGCCTCACCAGTGGCTGTGTCTTTGAGGGCAATGGAATGAGGAGGGGATGGTTACTGCAGACAGGCTTTCTTGAGATGGTAAGTTGTGATTTCCTCGGGACAGTCAAGTTCAATGTTTCGGAATCATTACTGTGGTGCTGTAATTCAGTCATTCGGATTGTTCCATAACTATAATACAAAAAGCAATCATAGACGGATACGTAGGAGACTAAAAATAACCAGGAACACATGCCAGCCTTATCTGAAGGCGGATGACAAGAGCTGTACTGATAGGATTTCCCCTGCATTTTATTTATTGATTTGTCTCAAAAACAAAGGCATAAACATTGCAAATACCTGACATTATGCCCTTAGAGAGGGAAGGAGAATCACACCTGAGCAGAGGTGTCATGAAGCACACACACTCCCCAGCGCCCACATTCATGCCAGCCCTGCAGCAGCTGCCCATGCAACTGCATTTCTCATTGATTCTTAGGCCTCTCCTGTGACACAGCACAGCTCTTCCTCC
>NW_012102243.1:1864244-1866717 GCF_000951045.1 Mandrillus leucophaeus | reverse complement strand
TCCCAACCAGGCATTCCTGAGACCACCCCACAAACACAGCTCCTTGTCTGGGGTCTGCTTGTGGAGAAGCAAACCAGGAAAAGATATCACAGGGTGGGCAGCAGGCTCAATAAAACTCACCAAGTCTTTAATGGTTTAAGGACAAGGTGCCCACAGCGCCTACTTACTCCCACGTGAGCAACCGAGAGGCTAGAAGAATACGATCTCTGCCCTTTCGCTCAGATTCCAAAACTAAGAAAGAAAACCCTTTTGTGTCTGGGTCAGCAGAGAGGGGACCTAAAGGCCTTGCCTTCTGGAGATGGGCAGACACGAAGCCTGGTCCCACCTACAAACAGGTAAGCAGAAAGGAAGGGGACGTGGGCTTCTGGGCTTCTGTGTCACTGCCTCAGGACCAGGACACAGCAGCGAAGGACCCGTGGAGAGTGGCGGAGCGGCAGGCACCCGCATGAAAGCCGCTCCTCGCTCATCTGGGGGCTGAACCTGTGTCTGCAGCTGGGAGCTCTGGCTTGAGGAGGGGGCATTTGGCTTCTCGATGGGACTGGGTGAAAATAAGGGTTCAAGGTTGCTAGAAAAAAAGCTGGGAGTGGAGAGGAGAAGGAGGGAGAGAGAGCAAATGAGGCAGCAGGACCTTCCTAGGAGCAGGGCTGGCCCAGGGTGCAGGCTGCATTCCACATGCCCCTCCGCAGAGAGGCAAAGGTCCCACGGGCACCCACTTCCTTCTCGGTGCTGGCTGGGCTGCTGCGCAGTGAGGATCCACCTCCCCTCTCCCGGCAGAAGACAGGACAATTCCAGGAGCCTCCTGTTCCTGCCTCCAGCATGGGGGCCACCAACCCTCCAGTGCAGGCACTTCCCACTCAGCCCTGGCCGCTGCCTCCCTCCTCGGCTCTCTCCAGCCGGAGCTGGGGGTGATTTGAAACCAGCCTCACCAGTGGCTGTGTCTTTGAGGGCAATGGAATGAGGAGGGGATGGTTACTGCAGACAGGCTTTCTTGAGATGGTAAGTTGTGATTTCCTCGGGACAGTCAAGTTCAATGTTTCGGAATCATTACTGTGGTGCTGTAATTCAGTCATTCGGATTGTTCCATAACTATAATACAAAAAGCAATCATAGACGGATACGTAGGAGACTAAAAATAACCAGGAACACATGCCAGCCTTATCTGAAGGCGGATGACAAGAGCTGTACTGATAGGATTTCCCCTGCATTTTATTTATTGATTTGTCTCAAAAACAAAGGCATAAACATTGCAAATACCTGACATTATGCCCTTAGAGAGGGAAGGAGAATCACACCTGAGCAGAGGTGTCATGAAGCACACACACTCCCCAGCGCCCACATTCATGCCAGCCCTGCAGCAGCTGCCCATGCAACTGCATTTCTCATTGATTCTTAGGCCTCTCCTGTGACACAGCACAGCTCTTCCTCCACCGGACTCACAGGCGTGGAACATGGCCATACGAGCCCCCTCAGACCTCGCGCACTCCGGTTCCACGAGAGCCACTCCAGCGCAAAGACCCCTGCAGGGGGACACTTGAGAGAGGCCAAGACAGGATGGGAGAGGGCTGGGGGCAGGGACAGAGATGGTCTGGAAACAAAGACCCCGCCCCCTGCAAATGAGAACAGACAAATCCTATTTGTTCAGAGCCAGCTAGCAAGAAGCGTGTTTGATGGAGACTCGGGGCAGCAGAGGACTGGGAGAGCCTCACGGTGGAGACACAGGAAGGTCTCAGGTATGGACGGAGGAAGGCTGATGGGCAGAAGACAGGAGAGTGGAAAACAAGCAAACCTCCATCTGACCAGCTAGGGGGGCACAAGGGGCTTTGTCTAGTTGGTCCCAAGTTGGAAGCAGAGACTACAGAAGTTGTCAGTTATTGATCAAGACCTGGCCATTTTGAGCCTCTACTATCACAGAAGACACTGTTTAGCTTCCTGTGCTGGTTGTTAGAGACATTGGTCTGACTTCCTACCAGACCGAATGGTATGTAGCAGGCGGGCTCCTGGGCTGATCACTATAGACAGCAGGCTGGCTGCCTGGTTTGGTTAGTGTAGATGGCAGGCTGGCTTCCTGGTTTGGTTAGTGTAGATGGCAGGCTGGCTTCCTGGTGTTGGAAACAAGTGCTTGGTGCTGCAAAGAAGAACCTACACTCAGACAAAAAGTTTTCTCAGCAAGGCAATTTACTTCTGCAGAAGGATGCTGCCTGCATCAGCCACGATTGCAAGAGCACAATGAACAAAGGAGAGATTGGTTTTTATCCCTAATGCAGTTCCTGTTTCTGTGTCCTTTCTCCATTTGCTGGGGTCAGACCACACAATCCAAACTAACCAGATTGGCTAACACTTAAAATTTTCCAGATATGACTAAGACTTTCACTTTTCTAAATATGGTAAACACACAGCTTGCTAAGAGGGGAGGAGAGGGAGAGACTGTCTGTTGCTAAGGTGGGAAGGGTTGTCTATGGAACAAGTTTAAGGC
>NW_012102243.1:1855584-1863359 GCF_000951045.1 Mandrillus leucophaeus | reverse complement strand
GACTGGTTTCCTGTGTGCTGGCTTCCTGGGCTGGCTGTTGTAGATATTTGGCTGACTTTCTTGGCTGGGTACCATAGACAGTGGGCTTCCTTCCTCCAGGATGTACCTTTGCTGCCCACAGTGGCAAGTCCAGAGTGGGCAGGGAGGAGAGATGGAGGGAGACCAGTTCCTCTTCTGACTCTCTGAACCCCAACCCAGTCATCTCTGAGTCTATGGGACCCCACTTGTGGAGCCAGTGGTCTCCTCCTTTGTCTAAGTTACCATTGGGCTCCTGGTTGCCAGCAGTGGGCCCTCTGCGAGAGACAAGAGAGACACGCTTGCCCCCAGGCTGGCGGCCCCAGGCTGTGTGATGATTGCCGCATTTGGGAGAGCGTGTGTCGCCTTCCACAGGTTTCCATCTTAAACAACCAGAGGGGCTCTGCAGTGGGGACCAACGCAGCTGGTGGTGGAGTGCAGAGGAGGGGACAGATCACCGCTGGGAAGCAGCAGCTGCCCTCTCAGTCCCAGCCTGCCTGCCACCCTGGTGAGGGTTTCTACACAGCGACATTTCTTCCTGACAATTCTGGCATTCAATTTCAGATCCAGTCGTCCCTGGAGATCCCAGTTTTCTCTGGGACTGGCTGCCCCAACCACGCCGGCAGTGGAGGTGCTTCAGCCTCGGGTCTGAGACACAAAACCAAACCCAGTCAGCAGGACAGCGAGACACTGAAGTCCTTCCTAAGAAGTATCTGACTCAAGCCTGGCTCCCACCTCACCCCACAGAGAACACACGCGGCTCAGCCTGTAGGACGGGCCCAAGGCCTGTGGGAGTGCCTGGCATCCAGCTTCAGCCTCCTGACCACTGCTTCACTTGTCCTCCACCACCTGACCCTTCAACAGGGCAGGCAAGAGGGCACCGCAGGGGTCCCACAAAGGCAAGGCTTCTATGAAACCGCAGAGCCTCCAGAGCTGAGAGTCGTTCAGGTCAGGAATCCTGACCAGTGTATCTTCTCCCAGGGATCGCTGCCTTTCTGTTGCTGTTTGGTTTTGTTTGGTTTCTATTTTTGTCTCCTCCTGAGAATCACTGTTATAAATAACCAGGAATTTCTACAAAAACTCTGGGATGAGAATACCAAACACCTAAGTTCTATTGCTAGACTGTAGAGGAGAGGCAACCAAAATCCTGGAGTGTATGAATGAATGAATGAATGAATGAATGAATGAATGATTAAATGAATGCATTATCTGTGTCTCCGTGAGGTGGGAAGGGGACAGTGCTTTGCTCCTCCATTAGCCTGGAGGGGCCGGATGCCCACTGGCCCACAGGGTCCTGGGAAGCCTGGCCAGCCTTGTTATCTTCATGGGCCCCACATGCATTCACCCTCCATTGGCCACCTCCTTTTCCTCCCCCACCCCCTCCCTCCCCAGAACGAGATACACTTCATGTACTGACAAGCAATCATACACGTTTTATTTAAAATAATGAGAAGATGCCGTTATTCTGGGGGATTATAAATGGGGCTACCTCAGCAGCCCCAGAGCTGCTCTCGGAGCTGAGCTCTCCCTGCGACGCCCCGGCCCTCCACCAGCTCCCAAGGCCTCTCCATCTCCAGACTGTCACCATCACTGTCCCCAGCACAGAGGGCTCCTGGGGCTCTCCGCTGACCACCCAGAAGCACAACCCAAGTGCTCTTGGCTGCCCCTGTGCTGAATCCACCGAGGTTCTCTGTGGGGGCTTCACGTTCTACCTGGTGGAGGGGCCTCCCCACAGCACGGAGCTCACTCACCAGGACAACACTCTGGATGGCCTCTGTCTCAGCGGTGTGACATTTCTGCATGTTTCTGTGCTGTGACACTCTGTCTCGGGCCCAGCATTCCTGCTTGTTCTTCCTAAGCCACGGTGTCCTCCAGCTCTGATGGGGCTTAGCCATCAGGAATGGGACAACTCTCTCTCTAGAGGCGACTTCAATCCCACATAGAAGCGAGTGATGGAAGTCTTTGCTGTGCTGTTTGTTTCTGAAGACTTGGAAGTATTTGCTTGGGGGGACAAGACAGTTTCATTATTCATCTTTCTCTTGTATTTGCCAAACCAACACTTTTTGTGCTTTACTTTTTCATCTATAATAACAGGGTAGTGATGCAGCTATTTCTAGAACTGAAAACAATAGCTGTCGTTTTTCCTGGGGAGAATTTGAGTTTAATCTAAATGGCCAGTGTGCACATTTGTTTACCCAGTGTGGAGGAAATACGTATTGATGAACGTCAGATTCTTGGAGGAGTCTCATCAAGTAAGAAACTCAGTGGCCTTTTCTCAGAGCTCTTAGAGGAAATGGTAATACTGGCATCCTCCTTTCCTCCTAAAGCCTCTTGGCTACAGTGACATTGTGCCCGCCCGACTCTCCTCCAGCTTTCCTACAACACATCTCTAATCTGATTCCTTGTCCTCCTCCTGAACCCTAAATTGGGAAAAGGGGCTGCCAGATCATGAATATCTGTCTGTATTGGGGGCGGGGAACAGGAGAGGAAAGCAGCCCTTCCCCATGAGCCTCACCCCGTGAGGACACTGAGAACACAGGTTACCATGTGCACTGCTTCTTCAGGTCTGCGTTACTCTGAGTCCTCCAGAGAAACAGAACCAACAGGATAGATTAGATAGACAGATAATCAATAGATGGGTAGACAGATAATAGATAGATCAATAGATAGATAATCAATAGATAGGTAGATAGACAGTGATATTGTTTGGCTGTGTCCCCACCCAAAATCTCATCTTGAATTGCAACCCCCATAATCCCCATTTGTCAAGAGTGGGACTAGGTGGCAGGAATTGGATCTCGGGGGCAGTTTCCCCAATGCTGTTCTCATGATAGTGAGTGAGTCTCACAAGATCTGATGGTTTTATAAGCACCTGGCATTTTCCCTGCTGGTTCTCATTCTCTCTCCTGCCGCCCTGTGAAGAGGTGCCTGCTTCTCCTTTGCCTTCCACCATTATTGTAAGTTTCCTGGGGCCTCCCTAGCAATGTGGAACTGTGAGTCAACCCTCTTTCCTTTATAAATTACCTAATCTCAGGCAGTTCTTTTTAGCAGCATGAGAACGAACTAATACACATAGATAATAGATAATCAATAGATAGGTAGAGATAGATCTGTTAGAATAGGCAGACAGTGGTCAGGTGGGGTGGCTCACGCCTGTAATATCAGCTCTTTGGGAGGCCAAGGCAGGCAGATCACTTGAGGTCAGAAGTTTGAGACCAGCCTGGCCAACACAGTGAAACCCCACCTCTATAAAATAAAATAAAATAAAATAAAATAAAATAAAATAAAGGGAAGATGGCTAGACATGAGCAGGAGAGGGAGCCCCTGAGAAAAGGGAGGTCTGGGAAAGTCTCACACTCCAGGGACCACCTGAAACATGCATGCTGGAAATGAGCAGAGGAGGGGAAATACCGATGCAGGAAGGAACACCCCTTAGAGACACCCAGTCATCACTCCCTCCACAGTCAACCTGTCAGAGCAGAGCTAGCTGCGTGCCGATAAAGAGGAAAGAAAGCAAAGGAGAAATTCAGAGACAAGCAGTCGCAGTAAGTGCAGATCTGTCCATGGTATAACCTTCCTGAGTGGAGGTAATGAGCAATGCAGCCATTAGGTAGAATTTGCATCCAACATCAGCCTGGCATGGGTACCGCCTAATAATAAGGGAGGGCCCCAGAAGCCCAGGGTGAGAACTAGGTGAGGAGAAGGTGGGGACTTAAGACAAGAATGAGAAAACTAGATCCCCCCCAAAAGAAAGCAGAGCCTTAAGACAGAGGTGGGAACTTCAGGAAAAAATTCAAAATCATAAAAACCCAGCATAGAACCCTCAGGGGCTGTAGTTCATTCTCCTTTAGCTGCCCCCTCTGTCTCATCTTTCAGAGTGCATTGTCCCTTTAAATAAACCCCCTGCTTCCAATTTTCCTACCATCAATTATCTTCTTGGATAACAGAATAAACTCCATAAACTGTCTCTTGGCCAAATTCTTTCTCCCAAGATGACAAAGGACTGAGGATTCCTGCACTTCCTGATGAGAGAGAGAGAGAGAGAGAGAGAATGAGAGAGATTCATTGTAAGGAGTTGCTCACACAGTTATGGAGGCTGACAAGTCCCAGCTCTGCCATTTGCAAGCTGGAGACCCAGGAGACCCAACAGTGTAAGTTCCAGTCCAAAATCCAGCAGGTTCAAGACCAGAAAAAGGCTCATGTTTCAGTTCTAGTCCAAAAGCAGCGAAAAACTAATGTCCCCGCTCAAGGCAATTAGACTGGAGGAAAGCAGGAGACCCACCCTTTCATTCTACTCAGGCCTTCGCCTGATTGCAGGGGCCACCCTAACCAGGGAGCACCATCCGCCCTACTCAGTCTACAGATTCCAATGCTGCCCCATCTGGACACACACTCACAGACACACCCAAAAAAATGTCTGGGCACGTGACCCAGTCAAGTTGAAGCATGAAATTCGTCATCCCATGATGTGCGCCCATCTCAGTGTCATGACCACCCACTGTTGTCTGACATCTTCAGAAATAAAACAGACCTTGTGCCTGGAGCCACTGAGAGTCAGAGGTTGTTGGTGCAACAACTGGTCACATGTCTCTGACTGCTGAAATGGACAGTGGCCCTGCCCATGGGACCCCAGCCTTGCCTTTGCCACAGTGTGGCCACTGTAGACTTCCTCAGTGGGACCCATTTACATACTATACCTAGTCAATCCTGCCATGTCAGCCAGAGGCCCCCAGTCTCAACCCCAGCAGGCCAGAGGAGCTCCCCTCCCCCTGCCTCCAAGCCAGTCTCTCCTCTGGGCCTCCTATCCTGTGCAGGGTGGACACTCCATCGTCACCTCTGGCTCCTCCCCTCACCACGTGCAATGGAGGGACCCGTCCCTCCACGTCTGTGTCAACCATCCCTCCACGTCCACGTCAACCGTCCCTCCATGTCCGTGTCAACCACCCCTCCATGTCCGCATCAGCCACCCCTCCACATCCGCGTCAACATGACTGATGATTCCTCCTGCCTTCGCAGGGCTGACTCTGGGCCCAACGTGGCTCTAAGTGTCATAAATGGTGTCTTCTCACAACAACTGGAGGTTGTCATCGCTGTGACCGCCATTTACAGATGCAGCAGCTGTGACCCAGCGAGGTTGGGTGGCTGGCTTGCCCACAGTCACAGCCTCCGTGCATACTGACCCTGGCCTGGAACCAGACACCCTGGCCCGAGCCAAGAGGTCCCTTGCTTCCTGCTCCACACCTTCCCGGGAACAGCTAGTACTCTAAGTTGGGGTCACCAAAGCCGTGGAGTGCAGCTAAACTTGCAAAATGTCTCCTTGGTTCTCCCCTACAGCAGTAGAAACTGCCCAGCAGTCCTGCTCTGTAGACTTTCCCCTTCCCCTGCCATTGGCCTGCTGAGACACTCCCCATGGCACTCCTGACTCCTTCCTCCAGGCCCAGGGCTGGACTCAATCCCCCAAAAGGCCACTGATGCTACCACAGCCTGTTTCTTCTCCGTGACACCTTGCAGCTCACTGAATTCCGCAGAAACTTTATACCCGAGAGCATATAGAAAATCAACTGTGATAGTTCAGAAGCCATCTGGCCTCTACTGGCTACTACTCAAAAGAAAACTGAAATAAGCAACTTCAAAAATCTATTTACTATTCATTGACCACCTACTATGCACCAGACACGCCCCTGGGCCTTTTGCATCAATTACCTGGTTTTATTCTCACCGCCGTCCATGAGGCAGACACCATTGTTATCCCCATTTAACAGAAGGAAAACATGAGATGCAGAGAAGCAACTTGCTGGACATGACCCAGAGAATAAATGGCAGAACCAGCTCTCAGCCTGGGTGTTACTCCAAAGCCAATCCCCCCAACTCCTACAGGGATGCTGGGCCAACATTACACAAAAGCAGTGACAGTTGAAATGAGGAGAAAGGTGAGCATCAGAGCTCATCAGGTTGACCCCGCGGAGCTGCCCTAGGGAACGGAGAGCTGCTGTGCTCTCTGCTTCTGCAAATCAGGCAGGAGCCAGGCCACCATGAGCGCCTTCCCCTCTATCACCTGCCGCGTTCACAGCCCACGGCTCTGCTCAGGGTGGACTGGGCTCCTCTGGCCGCCCAACTCCCTTGCAGGGTGGCTGACAGGCCCTTGCCTACCCTTTGTTTCTAGCATTGCTATCCCCATTTCCCAAAATTCAGCAAAGGTTAGTCCCCTTCTTTTTTCCCCTAATTCTTGCTTTTTAAGATCAATCCTGAGCAAGAGGAGCTTTCTCAAGAAAGAATTATGTGGATCTATAGCCCCACTGAAGCTTCAACAAACTGATTCCCCCAGAGGTGCTAAATGGAAGAAGTCAGGTCCTTTGTTGTGTATCAGACCCACTTGGCCAAGGAGAAGGGTTCTGTGCTGATTCATTCACAAAATCTTCATCAAGCTCTCACTGCATTTATCATCCTACACAGGAACTAATGGGTATGTGTGTGCGTCTGACAAAGAAAAACGGGCCTAAGAAACATCACTGTAAATGTCATGTCTTTAAGACATAAGTGTCAACATTTTAAGAATAACATTGAATTTTTTCAAAAGATTATCTTTTTCGATAGAAAATACACAAGTCCGTACAAGTCTGAATGTCCTAGATCACTGATCACAATGGAACTGGTTCCACTGAGTTACGATCTGCTGCAAAAAGGGGCCTGGAGACTTGTTCTGTTCTGAGGACCTGGCAGTTCTGAGTTTAAGTGCTTGTTGGCTGGGAGCTTTGGTTATGCACAGGCAAACTTCTGGAACCTGGTTCCCAGGCCAAGGAGGCTAAGGTAACAGCGTTGTCAGTGCACACCATACAGTCCTTGGAGCTGGGCTCGCCTTTTCCTGTGCCACCTAAAAGCTCTGGCCAACTCAGTGGAAAAAAAATAATAATTACACTGGGTTTTGACTGAAGTGACATCTATTGCCGGCATTATATAGATTTGAATTTATTGACTTGACTCTTTTTTTAATTCTAATTTATTCACCATTTCAAAAACCGAGTATGTGATTAAAATATGCTGCCACCAGGTGGTGGTAACAGTGTCACAAGTCGTGTTCCAAAAAGTGAAGTCCACACTACAACCGTGTTTTGGTAGAGGTAGCAATGAACACGTTGTTCTCATCTATTTAGGGCAAAATGGTAAAATATGTGAACTTATTCATTGTTAATCCTACATGTGACAAGTATAATCTGAGTACAAGCCTCAAGGCAGCATTTCTTAACTGGTCATGGATGCTTTTGAAAACCTGATAAAATCTGGGAGAATCTCCCTGGGAAAATGAACACGCGTGCACATTCACAAAGTTCCACAGGCAAATTTGAAAGAACATAGTACAGAATGAAGACACTTGCTTTAAAGAAAATACCTAGAAATCAATCTCACTGAGATGGTTGCAAATTAAAAGGCTCTAATCACAGTGAAAAGGAACCGGTAGCTATGAGCCACTGTGAGTTTTCTGAGAAGTCAAACTAAGCGCACCCTGATTCCATTTTGTTGTTACAGTATGTAAAGGTAAATATATAGGAGATATATGTGTTTTATATATGCATAAACATATATAAAACATAAATAATTATTTATATATTTTGGTACTTATTCATATAAAACATATCTATATATATAATTATTGTACAAGATAATTTAATTCCATGCAATAGTTATTTATCACATGGCTGGACTGGTCACTGGGCTGGGTGCTGAACACTCAGAAAATTAAGATACGATTTCTGCCTTCAAAA
>NW_012102243.1:1835557-1855169 GCF_000951045.1 Mandrillus leucophaeus | reverse complement strand
TTCTTCTGTCTGACTTGAGGGGTGGCAGGGAGGAAAAGTTGCCATTTCAGCTGAGGAAAGAGAAGTGTAACCTCATCCCCAATGTGAAAGACACGTATTCGAGGCAGGGAACTGCATGAGGGAAATCTCAGCGGCATCAAAGTTCACAGGACCAGCACGTGCTCTGGGTCAGGCCGCCAAAGCTGCAGAGTGCAGCTAAACTTCAGCTTGGTGTTTTGCAAAATCTTTCTTTCTTTCTCCTTGACTGTCCCCTACAGGGAACCTTCCCACCGGTCCTATTCTATAAAACGTTCCCTTGCCCCACACTCCAGGGATTATCCAGGGTGCAGAACAGCGAGGAGTGTGCCCCGTCTCATGTGCAAAACCTCATTATGTAAGGTAATTCTATGGGATACCTTCTATACCCCACATGAAAACCCTCCCAGCCTCACCTCGCCACTTCACCGCACCTCCCAGGCTCCGATCAGCTTTGCACAGGTGTCACCTGACACCACCTGGGCTCAGAGACCTGCTCACCTCTTACTTCCTGCCTTGGCCCTGGGAAGGGCCACCTTCCAGGAGGCTGCTCAGCAATCACAGGTATGCAGGTCACCAACACAGAGCCTCCACTGGCCAGGACAGAAGCAGATAACAAATTCTCTTTCCTTTACTGTCCCAAGGGGACTGTGCTGAGATGCATTTCATAAAGGGCCTCAGAAGGTCTCAAAGGGCCCAGCACCAGTCACCCCAAGCAGCTATTGATTGGATAAGCCATCCGGTATTCCCATTCACTCCTTCCCTCCCTCGCTCTCCTCACTCCTGCTCGCCTGAGCCCTGAGACCCCTGCCCAAGGAAACAGCCTGAACTCAAGTTTTTGTCCCTAGCTCTGCTGGAGAAGCTCCATCCAAGACCACTGATACCAAACCTGAAAGCTCTAGAAAGCAGACTTTCAGGATAGAATTTGGGAGCTAGTCCCCTCGCCAATCCAGCACACAGAGGAACCCCATTGCCAGTGGCAACTGGGGAATAAGCCCCTGACCTCAATTGCCTCATCATCACCAAGAAGGGCACTGGAGTAGGGCTAGAGAGAGGTGCAGGGAGGTGCAGGGGATTTACAGGGGAGGCATAGGGAGGCAGGCTTTGCACTGGCAGCCATGACACCTTAGAGGCTCCCTGTCCAGCAGGGTAGGGGTGCCCAACTCCCAGCCATGAACCGGTACCAGTCTGTGGCCTGTTAAGAGCCAGGCCGCACAGCAGGTGAGCAGCAGGCTGAGGAGCATTGGCGCCCAAGCTCCCCCTCCTGTCAGATCAGCTGCGGCATCAGATTCTCATAGGAACACAATCCCTATTGTGAACTGTGCTTTCGAGGGATCTCGGTTGCCCACTCCTTGTGAGACCCTAATACCTGATGATCTGAGATGGAACAGTTTCATCCCCAAACCATCCCCCCACTCCCAGTCTGTGGAAAAATCGTCTTCCACAAAACGTGTCCCTGGTGCCAAAAAGGCTGAGGACCACGGTGCCAGAAGGTCTTGCAGAGGGTGCATCAGCAACGTGCGTCTCTAACTAGCAGCAAAAGTCCTATTACAACACGTTCATCTACCGTAGAAAGGTTTAGGATGTAGAAACAAAACAAATGTCACCTGTAAGTCCACCGTGGGTCAGTGTGCACCGTCTCAGACTCTTCTCCATGCCCAAGTGGGTGGGGTTGGGGTTGGGTGTCTCGGCCAGGTAGAGGCTGGGCCAGGCCCCAAAGCTCTGGGCGATGGGTGCTGCATCCACCTCCTGTGGCTTGGATCTGGAAGCTTCCTCCTCTCTCTTCCTCTTGCCTGAATTGACACAGGAGATGAAGCCTGGGGAAAAAGGACCAGAACTCAGACCCCACCCCTCAACCTACAATGGCATTCAAGGATGTCAATCAAGATGCACGTGATAGACTCGTTAGTACAGGATTATCTGTAAATCAGAGCTGTGTTCCCTGTCAGTTAGAACAGGCTGGGTTATACCAAGTAACAAATGTCCTGTAATCACAGAGGCTTCCCACCACGAAGATCTGCCTGTCACTCACCCCATGCCCAGGGCTTGGCTCAGCCCTTCACAGGTGGATGGACACCTACAAACTGGAGCATGGCAGCCTGTCAGAGAGACAGGAAATGAGTACATGGTGAACAAATGGTGGCTCTTAGCTTCTGCCCAGGAGAGCCCCATGACACTTCTGCTCACATTTCATTGGCCAACGCAAGTCACATGGCCTTACTCCCACATGACACTTGTACTCCAATTTCATCGGCCAAGGCAAGTCCCCTGGTTTGCCTGCTTCAGTGGGGCAGGGATGTTCAGTGAGCAAATCACCCTGAGAACTTGATTACTGTCCTTGCTCCATTCTTTCTTTTATCATGGTCCTTTGTCCACGACCCATCACCAGCTCTGGACTGGAGCTCCAGTAGCGAGGGCACCAGGCACAGTCATCCTTGTATCCTAACAAGGGACTGGCATTGTTGGCAGACAGGCAGTCAACGTCTCTTCCTCCTGCCAAGAGTCGGAGAGAGCAGTGCCTTCCACAACACTGGCCCTGCAGACCTCGTAACCTAAGTTACCAAAAAGGACTAAAAAGTGATGAGTTCTTACCCTGATTATACACTCAACAATACTTAGTTACTGAACATCTTTTATGTTCCTGGTACACAATGTGGAGAATAAACAGAAGTAGAAAATAAGAAAATGAAAATCTCATACAGGTTATCTCTTATTCAAAAGGCCTGGGACCAGAAATGCTTTGAATTTTGGATTTTGGAATATTTACATAACACTTACTGGGTGAGCATTTTGAATCCAAAAGTCTAAAATCCAAAATGCTCCAATGAGCATTTCCTTTGAGCATTATGTCAATACTCAGAAAGTTTCTGATTTTGGAGCATTTCCGATGTCAGATTTTTAGATTCAAGATGCTCAACCTGTATAATTTCACCACTCTGGGGGACCTACTTAATATTTTTTATATATTTCCTTTCAGTTTTTTTTTTCTATAGTTTTTTTGGTCCTGCCAATTTAAATAATTTACTCTTTTTCTCACTTAAAGTTATAACTACAACAGTCTTAAGACCTCTGAAAATTTAATTTTAAAGACTGAATCATATTGCCTTTAATGTGGATTACATAAGTGCAAGTTATTTATTGGGCCACCTAATTATCATTAAACACTCTGGATCATTTCACTTTTTTATTTTTAAAAATGCTATGATTAATATCATTTTTTAAATTATACCTCAAAAAGTCTTTGTGAGAAAATTATTCATAAGGCGTAAGCATAAGGAAACCTTCTTATGAGATCATTTGTTCTACAACAATTTATCTCAGCCTAATTGCCTTTTATTGGCCATAGAGCTGTTCACTTCCTCAGCAACCCAGAGTTCAAGTGCTGTAAAATGCAACACTGGGCGGTTCTAGAAGAAAGAAATGTTTCTGGAATTAGGCTCTAAAATCCTCAGATCACAATAATTTTCACAATTAAATAAAATTTAATTTTTGGCTCACGTAGTAAAAGATTATATCAGATTTCTCATTCCTTGGAAAATCAGAGAGAACTTAATAACAAATACCATAATTATCTGCAAAGACTGAACAGTGATTAAATTATCAGGAGGCCGTTACTCCTAAAACTATTTCTTTAATTAGCTAAAGCTGGCAGTATATATTAATATTTCCTGAGATATTTGCATACATTCACAACAGGCTAACCAGACATTAGGTGAAATATAATTTTTCTAATATTATGTTAGAAATATTTTAAGATTAAATCATATTATCATGTTTTTTCCTGTGATTATTAGAGCAGACTCTCTTGATTTATTACCATAAATTCTCTAATTTAGGAGCTGAAAATGCTTCTTGTTTTCCATGATGAGCTTTTTCAATTCCATTTACACAATAGAAGGTGCTCTTTGAAGCCAAGATCTGCTGGTAGAACGTGGTTTTTAACAATCCGCATCTCCACACTGCTCCCAGACAAACACCAGAAAGCCCACCCTAATATGTAGCTGGCAGGACTCTGGCCATTCAGATTCCGTGGCCACAGCAGGAAAAGCATCTGGGTAGCACTGGGTGCAGGGATGAGGTGAGGGGGAGCTGGTCCTGGGTGGCCACAGCACCACAGAGCGGAGGACATATCAGCAAGCAGGGTCTGAATGAGGGTTGAACTGGTCTTTCTCAACTCCACCCCAGCCTGCACAGAGGACAGCACACTCAACTGAACTGGGTAACTCTCAGAAAGTCCCAAAAGGGGGTCAGTATAGAGGTGTAGGGACAGTCAGGGAGGCCACACCCGGGAATCACAGCAAGGCTCTGTCACCACCACTGGGGACGGGAAACTGGGGAGTCCTGAGGTGAGCCCCAGAGCAGAGGACCACCCAACAGGAGCCAAGCCCTTACAGGAGGGGCACAGCCATCTCCAGCCTGCCCCGGGAGAGGGAGCGGAGAATAAAGGCTCTGAGCGCTCTGCATTCTCTCTCTCCACAGCCCTGCCCAGGTCCCTTTGGCCAAACTTAGCAGAAGCCAGAGGGGAAGGAGGCCCACAGATGTAGCCCCTCTGGTCAGCATCCAGGGCCTGAGAGGGGTAGAACACGAGAAGAACCAGGGAGACATGTGGAAGTTGCTGGGTACAAATGATGGGGGACATCATTGCATCGGGGGACATCCTGAGGGCCCCCTTGGACGTGCTGATGCCAGCATGTTGACCTTCACAATATGTGTTCACTCTCACCCTGGAGGACTTTTGACTCTTGCCATGTCTATGATTTTAAAAAACAACCGCTTGTCAGCAAGAAGGGATATGCTTTGAAAACCAAAACAGAAATTTCCAAAGAAGCCAGGAGCCTAGAGACTGTGATAAGGGGCAGCTGGGCAGGCCTGCAGCCCTCTGGCCATGATGCCCAGCACCCCTCCTTGAGCAAGCGGGGCTGGGTACTGGGGTCAGTAATGAGCAAGACTCAGCCCCTGCCCCAGGGACACCTAAGCCAGCGGAGCTGCTGACCACGTCCCCTCAGGTTCACCTAAGCCTGCGGGGCTGCCCACCACATCACCAAAGCGCTCTCTACTTAAAATCATGAGCAGATGAAGGTGTGCACAGGTGCAGGGCAGCATGAGCAGGAACCCAACTTGGTCTGTTGGATCAGAGGAGGATTGGGAGGTGGTGATAACAGGAGAAAGCTGGTGCATGGTTTTGTTTTTTGATTTTGTTTTTGTTTTTGTTTGTTTTGAGAAGGAGTTTCACTCTTGCTGCCCAGGCTGGAGTGCAGTGGTACAATCTCAACACACCGCAACCTCTGCCTGCCCAGTCCAAGTGACTCTCCTGCCTCAACCTCCTGAGTAGCTGGGATTACAGGCGTGCAGCACCACGCCCGGCCAATTTTGTATTTTTAGCAGAGTCAGGGTCTCTCCATGTTGGTCAGGCTGGTCTCGAACTCCCAACCTCAGGTGATCTGCCTGCCTCGGCCTCCCAAAGTGCTGGGATTACAGGCTTGAGCCACCGCGCCCTGCAGTGGTGCATGTTTTCAGAGCTGCTCCCCACCCAGGGCATCATCACTGGACGAGGTCATTCACTCAAGGCTGATTCTGGCCAGATGCCGGGTTTGATTTTATTAGTTTAGCCCAGTTGGACATCCTGGACAAGATGGGGCAAGAACTCAGAGGATAAAATTCATCTTGTCCCTTGGGTAGAACTGTAGCAAGGAAATATCTTCATCTTAACCTCACCATCTGACGATTGCCTTTTAGATGGTGTTTGGACGTCATCTCTATGCAAAAAGATAGAAGTAAAGGCACGTGAGCCACAGAAGCTCATACAGCAGGGATCATTTTCCCTCTTCACACCTTTTTTTCCAGACAAACTTCATTGAAAACACCATGACCTCTGAGTTCCCTGGCGGAAAGAAATCATTTCCATGACTCTTGTTGAAACCTGAAAAAGCATTTGATGATGCCCATTCGCCTTCTGGAGGCCCTGGGTTGGGGGCCGGGTCTGTGTCCAGGCCGGAAGGCTGACTGCTCTGTCACATTTTTTTCTTTTTTTCTTGTAGGAAGGGGTGACCAAGCTCAGGAACAAGCAAAGAGAAGGCATGGTAGTTGCATGAGTTGGAGCTGCTGAGCGCCTGGGTGCATCTAGAGGTTTCCTCCCCATACTCCTTGGGAGCCTCTACCAAGACAGAAGGTCCATTTGCCTAAAGCAAAATGTGTCCCAAAAACATTCTTTTCTCCTCGCCCCAAAGACAGAATAGGTATTTTAGGGATTAAAATGCAGTAAATTCAAATTACAGTCTCTCCAAATCATGATACTAAAAAGGAAATGTAATATTCATACTCAACTTGTCATCTTAATTAATTTGTCCGTATTATTTCAGGAGTTCTAAAAAAAAATACAGGGCAGTCATCAAGTGAAAATGGGAGTAAAAATAAAGCAACTCAGTTAACTCACTATCCATCTATGCAGATTTATGGGAGGAAGACCTTTCCACTAGGAGAAGAAGTGGGCTAGACAGAACACTCCCAGAAATAGCTATTAGAGAACAATTGCTTAAATATGGGTAATTTTTAAGTTATTTTACAATATTATCCAATCTAAAACTTCAGCATGCTTTTTCTGAGACTTTCTAAATACTAAAGTTTAACATTTGAAACAATTTTAGGTTTACAGCAAAATTGAGCAGAAAGTACCAAGAGTGCCCATGTACCTCCCAGCCCCACACCCTCACAGCCTCCTCCACTATCAACGTCCCCCACCACAGTGTTGCACTTATTAAAACTGATTAGGCTACATTGACACGCCATCATCACCCAACATCCACAGTTTACATTAGGGACCTCTCTTGGTGTTGCACATTCTATGGGTTTTGGCAAATGCAGAAAAGCATGCATCCACCACTATAACATCATACAGAATCATTTCACTGTCCTAGAATCTCCCTGTGCTCCACCTATTCATCCCTCTTACCCCCTAACCCCTGGCAACCATTGATCTTTTTACTCTCTCCATAGTTCTGTTTTGTCCAGAATGTCATATGGTTGGATTCATTAGGTCTCTAGCCTTTTCCAACTGGCTTCTTTTACTGGTAATATTCATTTAAGGTTCCTCCATGTCTTCTCATGGCTTGATTGCTCATTTCCTTTTAGTGCTAAATAATGTTCCATTGTCTGGATGTGCCACAAATTATTTATAAATTTATCTAGTAAAGGACATTTTGGTTGTTTTCAAGTTCAGGCAACTGTCAGAAAAGCTGCTATAAACATCCATGTGCAGGTTTTCTCTGGGGACCTGAGTCTTTAACTCCCTTGGATAAATACCAAGAGGTGCGATTGCTGAATATCCTGGTTCATGTAGTGTTGCTGTAACAGAATACCTGAGGCTCGATAATTTATTTTTTAAAAAAAGAGGTTTATTTGGCTCAAAATTCTCATGGCTGGAAGGTTCAAGATTAGGCAGTTGTTCCTGGTAAGGGCCTCACAGTGCTTCAACACATGGGAGAAAGCAGGAGAGATGGTGTGTGCAAAGAGATTACATGTTACGAGAGGAAGTGAGAGAGGAAAACCAAAGAAGCCAGACTCTTAATAACAACCTGCTCCCTTGGGAATTAATCTATTCCTGTGAGAGTGAGGACTTGCTCACCGCCATGGAAGGGCATTAATCTAGTCATGAGGGATCCACTCCCATGACAACATTGCCACATTGGGGATCCAATTTCAACATGCATTTTGGTGGGAACAAACCACATCCAAACCACAGCACTGGATCACATGGCCAGAGTGCGTTTAGTTTTGTAACCCACTGCCAAACTGTCTTCCAAAAAAGCCATACCATTGTGCATTCCCACCAGCAGTGAATGAGGAAGGGCTCCTGTTGCCTCATTTAATATTATCAGCACTTTGGACTTTGACCATTCTGATAGGTGTGTAGTGGTACCTCACTGTTGTTTCTATGTTCATTTCCATGATGCCACACAATGCAGAGGGTCTCTCCGTACGTCCATGTGCCTATTTGCCATCTGTTTTCTTCTACGGTGAAATGTCTGTTCATGTATTTGGCCCATGTTTTAATTGTGTTGCTTGTTTTCTTATTGTTGAGTTTTAAAAGGTCTTTCTATATTTCAGATACTAGTCCATTATCAGATGCATCTTTTGCAAATATTTTCTCCCCATCTGTGGCTTCTCTCCTCATTCTCTTGACAGTGTCTTTCACAGAGTAGAAGTTTTTAATTTTAATGAAGTCCAGTTTATCAATTTTTTCTTTCAAGGATTGTGACTTTGATGTTATATCTAAAAGTCATCACTATACTGAAGGTCATTTAAGTTTTGTTCTATATCATCTTCTAACAGTTTCATACTTTTGCATTTACGTTTGGGTCTCTGATCCATTTTGAATTAATATCTGTGAAGGGTGTAAAGTCTGTGTCTAGATTCATTTTTTATGTAGATATTCAATTGTTCCAACACCATTTGTTGAGAAGACTATCCTTTTCCATTTAATTACTTTTGTTCTTTTGTCAAAGATTCATTCAGGATATTTGTATGGGCCTATTTCTGGGCTTTGTATTCTGTTCCATTTATTTATTTGTCTACTATTCCACCAATACCACATGGTCTTGACTATCACAGCTTTATAGTAAGACTCGAAGTCAGGTAGTGTCAGTCCTCAACTTTATTCTTCCTGGGTATTAGGTTAGCTGTTATGTGTTTTTTGCCTTTCTATATAAACTTTAGAATCAGTTTATTGACATCCACAAAATAACTTGCTGGAGTTTTGATTGGAATTGTATTGAATTTATAGAAAAAGTTGGGAAGAACTGATATCTTGACAACATTGAGTCTTGCTATCCATGAACATGGAATATCCTTTAATTCATTTAGTTATTCTGTAATATCTTTCATCAGAGTTTAGCAGTTTTCCTCATATATTTGTACATATTTTCTCTTATTTATATCTAAATATTTTGTTTCTTGAGTGCTAGCATAAGTAATAATGTGTCTCAAATCTCAAAGTTCACTTGTTCATTACTGGCATATAGAACAGTGATTGACTTTTATATATTAGCCTTGTACCCTGAAGCCTTTCTAGAATTTCTCATTAGTTCCAGTTTGTCAATTCTTCTGGATTTTCTACTTAGATGAGAATGCCATCCACAAATAAAGACAGTTTTGCTTCTTCCTTCCCAATGTATACACCTTTTATTTCCTTTTCTCGTCTTACTGAATTAGCTGAGATTTCAGCATAGCATTGAAAAGCACTGGTGAGAGGGAGCATCTTTGCCTTGTTCCTGACCACCACGCTTTCAGTGGGAGTTTTCTTTTATCGTATTTCCCTTTTTAAAATTAACCTGTCTTAATTAGTCCTTTTGAGTAACATACAATTTCAGAAATGCCATGCAATTACATAAAGAGTAGATACAGCTGATTTTGTTTTTGAGGAAAGAATAATATTTCATTTGAAAGAACCTGAAGCCTTTCATAGGTCCTGTACCAGGACTTTCCCTGGAAAGTGAAACCAGTGTTGCAGTTTTAACACAAAGGGTTACACCAGCATGACAGCCTGAATCCCCCCAAGTCCGGGTCTTAGCTCCATCCCACTGAGACTCAGCCCCACCGCACCACAGAGCCTCTGAGGACTATAGGAAAAGGAAGTACTGTCCTGTGCCCCATCTCTGTGCTGACACCCACCAGACACGTGTTCTTCATTGAAGCCTCTGACACTCCTACACTCTCAGCCGCTGGCCCCAGAGTTCCACAGCAGGGAAGACAGTTTTGCAGTGTGTTACAAAACTAAACATACTCTGACCATATGATCTAAGTCAGATCAGAATGGAGAGAACACCTCTCCCAGGGGCCAGACCTCTCTGCACTGGATCCTGAAGCTCCACTGGTATGCTTTGGCTCCCCAGATTCTAAAGCAAACAGTGTGCACCCACATCCTCACTGGCACCACATCCTCACTGGCCTGTAGTCAGCCCAAGGGCTGAGTCTTCAGAACCCCATTTCACAGAAGAACTTGAGTTTTGACAATAAGAAATTAACATATGCTGTTAAAGAGAATATTCTCCTCTACAAAACATTCTGAGGGAGGGAAGCAGGAGAGATGTGCCTCTCCTTCCTAGCCACCTTTTTCTTCTCTTAGAGACCCAATGGGATGCTGTGATAGTTGCCAGGCAGTGACCTCTGCCGGGCAGTCATAGTGTGTGATCATCAACAGAAGCTTGAATGCCAAGAAGAGACCATCTGGTCCAAACTCAAGAGGAAAGGCGTTCTAGACAGAGGGATAGATGCTGCCACATGTATACAGTATTTCAGAGCAGAAAAGGAGGGGAAACACCACATGTATTGACACCAAAACCATACAAAGGGGAAAGATGACAACCCAATCTCAGTTATGAACGTAGATGAAAGCCCCTACCAAAAATTCTAAGATATTAAGGAAATTCTGAGGAAATCTGAGCAGAATATGGGCTTTAATTAATTAATTAATAACCTATTAATATTGGTGCATTTTATTGTGGCAAATGTGTCATACGAACATAACATGCTTATAAGAGGGGAAACGGAGTGTTGGGTAGGTGGAAACCCTCTGTACTATCTTTGCAATAATTCTGTCAATCTAAAACTACTCTAAAATCACCATTTTAAAAGTACACTAGATGGTCTAAGATCAACAGCAGATTAGACACTGCAGAAGAAATGGTCAGTGAACTTGAGCACTAGAAATATGGACAATCTAAACTAAAGCAGAGAGAGATAAAAAAAGACCCAAAATAAGTGTTAACATACAACAAACAATGCCACAACAATTGAAGATCAATGAGGGGGTATTAAAAGAATCTCAACCCCTATCTCCTCATCATATACAAAAACTAACTCAAAATGAACCATAGACCTAAATGTAAGAGCTAAAATTATAAAACACATAGAAAAGTATGTATGATCTTGGGTTAGCAAATATTTCTTAGATAGGACACAAAAAGTACAACCATAAAAGAAATAATTGACAAAGTGGACTTATAAAAATTTTAAACTATTACTTCTTAAAAACTACAATAAGAAAACTAAAAGGCAAGCCACAGACTGGGAGAAAATATTTGTAAAATATGTGTCTAATAAAGACTTGTAACCAGAATATATAAAATAGAGTGTAGCTCAAAAATAAGAAAAAAAATTTTTTTAGTTGTGCAAAACAAAAGAGTTAAACAGATACTTCACAAAATAACACGTACAAATAGTCAATAGTGTATGCAAAGATGCTCAACAGTATTTGTCATTAGGGAAATGCAAGTTAAAACTGCAATAAGATACCACTACACATCTACTAAAAACCCCGTCTCTACTAAAAATACAAAAAAATTAGCCGGGCGTGGTGGTGGGTGCCTGTAGTTCCAGCTACTCGGGAGGCTGAGGCAGAAGAATGGCATGAGCCCGGGAGGTGGAGGTTGCAGTGAGCTGAGATCACGCCACTCACTCCAGCCTGGGCAACAGAGTGAGATTCCGTCTCAAAGAAAAAAAAAAAAAGACTGACAATACCAAGTGTCAGTCAGAACTTGCACCAACTGGAACTCAAATACACTGCTGGGGAATGCAATATGACATAGGCACTTCAGAAAATAGCTTAGCAGGTTTTTATAAAGTTGAACATCCACTTGACAAGTAATTCAGCCATCTCATTCCGAGGTATTTACCCAAGAGAGATGAAATATATATCCCCAGGAAGATGGACTTGCAAATGGCCATAATGGCTTTATTTGTAAGCATCAAACACTGAAAGTAACCCAAACTCTCATCAACTGGTGAGTACCTAAATAAATTGTGGTATGTCCATATGATGGAATACTACTCAGCAAGAAAAAGGAATGAATGACGGATACAGGCAACAACATGGGTTAATCCCAAAAGTATCATGTTAGGTGGAAGAAGCCAGACATAAAAGACTACATACAACAGAATTCCGTTTAGAAGAAAGTCTAAAAAGGGCGAAATTACAGGGGCTGCTAGGCTGAAGAGGCTAACGGTAAAATTACTCAGGAGCACCTTGGGGATGCGGAACTGGTCTGTGGCTTGATTGTGGGGAGGGCTGCATGGCTGTGCACAGTTGTTATTATACACTTTAAATTTGTGGATTTTATTCATGGAAATGTTGCCTTAATAAGGCCTGATTTAAACATAGTTCCCTTGGCCGGGCATGGTGGCTCACGCCTGTAATACCAGCACTTTGGGAGGCTGGGGCAGGTGAACCACTTGAGGTCAGGAGTTTGAGACCAGCCTGGCCAACATGGTGAAACCCCACCTCTACTAAATCCCAGCTACTTGGAAGGCTGAGGCATGAGAATCGCTTGAACCCGGGAAGCAGAGGTTTCAGTGAGCTGAGATCACACCACTGCACTTCGACCTGGGCAACAGAGTGAGAATCAGTCACAAAAATAAATAAATAAATAAATAAACAAACAAACAGACAAACAAATAAACAAACAAACAAACTTTACTTGCCACTCACAACTAAAAACCCTGTAATGGTCCCCCATGGCCTGTGAGAAAGTCACGGTCCTACATGATCTGGGCCCTGGTTATCTCTCCAACTTCATCTCTGGGTGCAATCTCTTCAATCTCTTCCCTCCCCAAAATATCACACCCTATCTTGCAGCTGTAATAAACACTTCCAAATCCTTATATCCATGTGCTTCCTGTTTCCGTGTCCTCTATATACCAATTCCTTTGCGTAGAATACTTTTCTTTTTATTCTTCCTCCATTGACTGGGAAACTCTGCTATTCTTTAAGACACAGCCAGAAGTATTTTCAATGGCCGCTAAGTAGGGTTTACCCAGGGAATGAGGCAAGGATGCTTGGTACCTCCCACACCAGTCAGCACTGCATTGCCAGAGGTCCTGCCGAGGCAGTATGTTAATTTGAGAAAAATGAAGCCTACGGATTATAAAAGATAAGGTAATTATTAACAGATCTTTATAGCTGCATGCAAAACAAGATGAAAGAACATTTACAATTAGAACTAATAAGAAAGTTCAGCAAGGCTACTGCTCACAAGCTCAACACACAAAAATCAAAGCGTTGTTACACATCACCAATAACTAATCAGAAAATGTGATTTATAAAAGATCCCATTCACAACAGGAGGAGAAAAAAGAAACCATAAGGTATCTAAAACTAAATCTAACATAACACAAAATGTCCGAGATATTGATAGAGAAAGTTATAAATACTACTCAAGGATGTGAAAACGGTGAGCGAGTGGGGAAGCAGGTGAGTAGGAAGACGTAAGTTCATGCAGATGTTGACTCTCTTTGAGTTAATCTGTAAATTCAAAGCAATTCCAATCAAAACACCAAAGAGATTATTTTTGTAGCGCTTGTAAGACACTTTTTTTTTGTTTGTTTTTTGAGACGGAGTTTCACTCGTTGCCCAGCCTGGAGTGCAATGGCGCAATTTCAGCTCACTGCAACCTCCGCCTCCCAGGTTCAAGCGATTCTCCTGCTTCAGCTTCCTGAGTAGCTAGGATTACAGGCTCCCGCCCCCACGCCCGGCTAATTTTTTGTATTTTTTAGCAGAGACAGGGTTTCACTACATTCATCAGGCTGGTCTCGAACTCCTGACCTCAGGCGATCCACCCGCCTCCGCCTCCCAGAGTGCTGGGATTACAGGCGTGAGCCACCGTGCCCGGCCGTAAGACACATTTTAAAATTCATATGAAAGTCCAAGAGTAGCCAAGAAATTCTGGGAAACAACAGGACAGCAGGGGGACTTTCCTTCCGAGATTAACCAGGCTTCATACGAGCTCCGGGAATTTAGATGTGTGTTTTCAGGGTCCAGGATGAACAACCAGGTCAACAGAACAGAGGAGAAAGCCCCATAGGCCTCTCTGTATCCACGGATACAGACCCGTAGACCACACATCCACATGCGGGGAGGACTTTGTCATTTAATAGAGGAAGCATTGCAGGTCAGAGAAAGAAGAATGACTACTCGGTGCTTGCTGCATTGGGAAAATCGTAGACCCTTACTTCTCAACAAGAGCAAACTGTGAATTCTAAATGGATCAAAGATCGCATGGTCAAAAATAAATTAGAAAAAAAAATGTACCAAAGTATTCTAATGAACTGTGGTGGTGGACAAGGGATAAAAATGTACATCTTGAAGGAAAAGCATCACAAATATCACTAGAACAAAATTTAAAGCTTTCGTATACCAGCAGACACCATAAACAAATTTAAATGACTAAAGCACAGACTGGAAGAAATTATTTGCAATTTCTGTAACCCATAAATGATTGTCAGCTAGAAAGCATGATTTTCCTACAAACCCATAAGGAAAGACAAAGAGCCCAATGGAGAAAATGCACCAAGGCTCTGTTGAGGCTGTTCATAGAAAAGACAGGCTGACTGTCCAACAAACAACAACAAAACACTAGGGAAACGCAAATCAAAACAGTAAGATGCCATCTCACGCCCACAAGGTCGGCCAGAACTGAAGCAAGTGTCAGTATCCACTGATGGCTCGAAGGTGGGGCAGGAGGCTCCTTAGGCTGCTGTGCGGGCAGGAATGGGTAAACTGCTCTGAGAGCACTTGGGGGTGCCTCTGGGTGGTGCCTCCTAAGGTAAAGAGATGGGGCTTCCCTTCCTGAAGGAAAAATCCTCACCTACAGGCCTCTATGAGAAAAGGTGAGAAGGACCCACAGGTCACCACATCCTTTTGGTTTTGAAGCAGTCACTAAGCCCATCGTGGTCAAGGTGTGCTGAATGAGGCTCCACCTTCTGAAGGAAGGAGCCTCAATGGCTTTTTCATTGCCCAAGGAACCTGACCTTGTCCCCAGTGAGGAGGAAGACAGCCAACAGGGGCCTAGGGGAGGGCCCCACTTCCAGCTAAGCGCCAAGTGTCCAGCCCTAGAGGCAGACACCTGGGCTTCCAGGCCCTTCTGGAAACCAGGACACTGTCTCTGAGCCACCTTCTTTAACCCTGGCATAATTTCGTTGGTTTCTTTTAACCAGCTAATTTGAGAGCAAAAAAAATCATGTTGCAAAATTTCTATTCCTGCAAAATGGGAGCAGATACAAGTTCTACAAAGTTAGAAATTAAATGACTGTTCTTTCTCTGAGACATATGTTAAGCTAGTACCTCGTTAATCTTCTTTCTGCTCTAAGACTGTAACAACCTGGCTACTAAATCTTTTAAGTCACTGAATCATTACTCTTTTATAATCTCCAATGCACGGGCTCCAAGAGGGCTTCATCTTTCTTAAAGCGTGCCAGGAGAGGCCAGTTCAGGCAAGGCAAAGACGATACAGCTTGGATGTGACCTTCTGAAGGTGGTCAGGCACGCAGGCTGCACCCTGGAGGCAGCTGGAAGACGCCTCAGCGCAGAGGACCCTGGAGTGGGGCCAGAGGCGCACAGCACGTGGAAGAGACAAACAGAAGAAAGGAAAGAGAAAAGCACTAAGGGTGATTCTTTGATAGAACATTTGTTGTATGTATCCTGGGATTACAAAAGTGAACAATGCTCACTGGAGAAACCCCCAAAGAATCAGAAGAGTCCAAAGAAGATGCAAAATCCCTCCCTCATCAAATCTAAAGGGTTATTTTGTTCCTGGATCCAACTGAGGGTCATTTTGCTATTTCTCGCAGCCCAGTAACAAGATGCAGATGAACTGAGAGGAAGTGATTGTTTCTTTCTGCAACTGGTTACAGGGAGAAGGCCTGGAAATTCTCGCCAGACCGACTCAAAATTACAAAGTCTGCCGGAGCTTGTACAGCTTCTGAGCTACATGTCTACATGTCAGAGTGCGTTCACCTGAAGACGGAAGTGACGAATTTCTTCTCATCTGTAACTGGGGTCTGAGTCCTGAAGACCTTCCTCTGGGGCCTCAGTAAGTTTACTTCATCTAGATGGCTCCAGGTGCTGGGGGATTGCCTTTGTCTCCCGCTAAATCATAAAGGTTTGGGGAGTTCCTTTAGACCCCAATAAACTTGTCTGTGGAGGCCTGGGGAGTTTCTTCAGACCCCCAGTGCAACTTGTTTAATCCTGAAAGGGTCCTATTAGGAATTCTTTTGTTATCTTGTCACGCTTCAAGGCCCAGGAACAGCCTGGGCAAAACTCTCGGTGGGCTTTGGTTCCATTCCAGCCTCTGTATAAAGGCACTGGCTCTTTCAGCTTTTAACGTTTAACCTAGTTATCCAGCCAGTGCTGGGACCGTTGTCATGGAGGCCTGCGTTGGCGAGACCTGGCCTGCCACAGCAGGGCACCTGCCTTCCCGTGCAGGGTTAGCAAACTCGCCTGGGGGCTGAGTCAGCCCACCTGCTGTCTGTGGATTTCTCTTAGCATTTCCAGGCCCCCAAAGCCTCCCGGACACGGAGGCTAAGCAAGACCACGTTTACCCTGCCCTGTGGCTGGCTGTGGTGGGCTTTCTGCCTACTGCTGTTCTCACATTCATACCCAACCTCCCCGCCCCTTCCACAGTGAACCACAAAGCTGTCCAACAGGCACCTAAAATTAGAACTGCTGAGTCAGACTCCACCCTTCGGATATTCACCGGTCCTGCCAGAAAGGCTTAGCATGATTTTGAATGTCTGCACAGTTAGCAAATCTTTTGAGAGATCATACTAGTGCTTAACCAATCTCCCATTGCTAACATTTACGATGTTTCTAATTCTTATTATCATTAAGTCTTTTAATTAACATCTTATACAAAAATTATTTCCGATACTGCCTCCAGGATCAATTTCTGGAAGTGCCCCGATGGGTTAGGGGGTCTGAGCCCTGTTTACATTTCTGACAATGATGCTGCCACTTTGCCCTCTAGAAGCACCACCACCGCCACGTGGCCGCAGCCTTTCACCCATCCTGGGGTTTCTCCTTTGTCATGATGGTCACCATTGTGTGTTTGACTGCCACTGAAGTCAGGCATTTCCTCATGATGTGTATGTCTGTGTGTCTTTGGCTCAGGCCTAGTTCAAGTTAAGCCCTTAGGAGCTGGAGGAGATGAAGCACAAGGACCTCAGTCAAGTTCTCAGCTCCTCTCTCCTCTCTGTGATGGAACCCCTCCTTATCGTAGCCCCTCTCATCTCCATCAGCCAGGAAACAACCATCACCAAGGCTACTACTTATAGGACACTCATCGGCACCCTCACAGCTGTCACCAGGAGTCCCCAGATGCCGGGGCCAAGGATCAGAGAAGTGAGTGCCGAGGTCCCACAGGCCCCCGAGCAGGGTCGCAGGTCTCTAGAGTCGTGTTTCCCACCACCCACGCCACTTTGGACTTTTTTGTTATTATTAAGGACAAAGGGCAACTTTCTGGAAAATGGTGCTGTCTCACCCACTTAAATGTAATAAGATAAGAATACCAGGCACCTGCAAGCTGCAACGGGAATTCTCAGGGTATTCACTCCTCAGGTAATGAATCCTGAGGTTTCCACGTTGCCTCTCTCTCCAGTTACACAGAGCCCACGTCCTGAAGCTGCAGAGGCTTGAGTATCTCAGAGCACAATGAAAGTCAATACAATTGCTCTGCAATCTTTATTTATATTCTAGGAACCTGCTTCTCATGGAAATGTGGATAATGAACAGACACTGATTAAATTGTCCATATGAATATTCATCGAATCACCTGGACTTTCATGTTAATTTTATTCCTTTTCCCGTGGCTGTCTCTGAATAACAAACTTGCTTCTCCAAAGAGGAGAGCTCAGTGCTGATTAGAAAACAAAGGGGGAAACTTGAGTTTGAAATTCTGTCAAAAAATAAAAATAAAATAAATAGGCCTTAGTGAAGAATGTCATTGGCTTCAGGGTCTCATATGGCCTTTTAATGTGATATTCACCTTCACATCCACCCTAATTTAGTTTTCTCATGCAGCAGAGGTTGCTTTGCGTGAGTGGGAATGTACTGATGGGCACAGGGCTGTGATGTATGACCGACCGGGTGTGTGCTGGGCTGAGGACACCCTGCCGGGGCAAGAGGAGTGGGGGTGACAGGAGCACGGATCCAGCACCCCCTCTTTCCCTCACCCATCCATTCTTTCACTGGGCGTTGACTGGAGCTCAGTGTGCAGGAGACACACGCAGTCCACACATCCCCAGCAGTTCCTGAGCAATACACAGGCCAGGCAGTCCTCACACCTGCCCCGCACAACAGGAACCCTGCCCCATCTCCCAGATGGGGACCCCACACCCCACGAGTGCCCTGCGATGACCACACCACTGACCCACACAGGAGGCAACACCGCCATGACACAAATCCTTTTTGCGACCTTCTCCCAGGAAACCCACAAACCGCAGGACCCCTGCCCCAGCACCTATCCCCACCAAGGAACCGGACACCCCCGGGAGCTGCCCCCACTCCGCAAGATGTCTCTGCACCCCCAGCTGCAGTGAGCGCTGACGGGCCAGGCGGCCATCGGGGATTGTAGGCCTGACGCCAGGGTTGTCCCTGAGCCCCAACTCTGGGGCTTCTCTGCCCCGAAGGCGGAGCTGGTTGTTGTTAATCCTGATGTGCCCCCACCCCCACCTTTTCTACCTTAAAGTAATAGCAAAACTTCAAAGCTGGTGCCAGAGGCAAAATGCTTTGTGAAAACACCACGTGAGACCAAAGGGAAGTCTAACCCTCTGGTCTCACCCTCCTGCCCACAGAGACACTGCGCAGAGCTGGAAAGAGACGGAAAATACAGTTTTTAGCTCTTTTCCTTTGAAGGGCAATTTGTCCACAGGCCAAGGAGTGTGTGGCTTGCTGACCTAAGCCTGATGCTTTGGATGAATGGGTCTTGCTGTGGATGCTGGTGTGTTAGGCAGTCAGCGCAGCCTTCGGTGCCCTCCCGCTGTGACTCCACCGTCAAGGTTCTGCTCAGCCACCTCTGACACGTGGGCTGGGCCTTCAGAGACCCGCCAACCTTCCCGAAATAGCACAGACGGGGGACACGAGAAGCCGGGGCCTCATGGCTTGCAGCTGCCCTTTATGTTTTCAAAATGACTCACAGCCCACAGTGTCGACGACAAATTGCTTTGACAGCAAAGAGGAAGATGTCCAGACAAAGTGCTTCTGAGCGAGAGACGGACGTTTAGAGCAACCGTCCGGCGTTGATTTCTGCTCTCCTGAGGTGTCTTGGAAAACGCGGGGCGTATGACACACTGTAGCCACAGAAGTGTGCAGCCTCAGCAGCCTGGTCTCCAAAACTGTCTTGGAAATCGAGGGCAGGGTGCCGTCCTCTCGCCCAGAGTGGCCTGGCAAACCCACGTGGGCGAGAGAAAGTCCGTGCAGCAGGCAGAGGACAGAGCCATGCCATCCACCCTGTGTGAGCTGACACAGATGAACGGAGCTCTCCAGGCCTCAGTTTCTCCACCAGTGAAATGGAAAACACAAATCCTAATGCATGGCACGCAACATCAGTCTGTTGGCTGGGAGGTGGTGGAGGCATCAGGCCCAGTTTCCAGACACGGGTAAGGGAGAGAGGAGGGAAAGATGAGACCATGGGTCTGTCTCAGGCCAGCTCCAGGCTGGGCCAACTCCAGCTACAGGAGTGTCTGGAAAAGGGGGTATTTTAATGAGCATTTTGATGCCTCGACACACTTGAGGTTCAGCCAGGAAGAAAGGAGACAACTAACCACATGTGCC
>NW_012102243.1:1831685-1834742 GCF_000951045.1 Mandrillus leucophaeus | reverse complement strand
TCTTCCCTGGGCATTGCCCAAGATCTGTGCCCAGCCTTAGAGAGCAAAGGGCCAGGGAGTCTATTCACATCCCGTCCTGGGGTTGCCTTGCTAAATAACCACAGACTAAGGGATCTGAAACAACAGACTTTTACACTCTCCCAGTTCTGGAGGCCAGAAGTCTGAAATTAAGGCATCAGCAGAGCTGCACTCCCACCAAAAATTCCAGAGGAGCACTTCCCTGCCTCCTCCGCATCCTGGCAGCTCCCGGCAGTCACCACCCCCTTAACTTCCCAGCTGTGTCTCTCCAGTCTCCATGCCGTCTTCCTGTGGCCATCCTCCCTCTATCTGTGCTTCTGTGTCTCCAAATCGCCATCTCTTTAAAAGGAGCTATTCTAAGTCTACCAGCACTGGACTAGGGCCACCCTGATCCAGCGTGACCTCGTCTTAGCTAATTCCATCTGACAGACCCTGCAGAGTTTCCATAAAAGGTCACAGATCCTGGCGTTTAGGACTTGGACACGTCTTTCTGAGGGTACATAATTCAGCCTATGACAGGGAGACTCCATCCTCCATTCACTCCAGTGCCCAGGAGATCGGGGGAGGCTTCATCCACGATTCATTCCCAGCATTCCCAGGGCCCAGGAGATCAGGGGAGCCTTCGTCCTCCATTCATTCCCAGTGTCCAGGAGATCTGGGGAACCTCCATCTGTCATTCACCCCCAGTGCCCAGGAGATCCAGGAAGCACCACCAGTCTCTGAAGACCAAGCCAGGTTGAAAAGATTTGCTCCCATGACAATATGTGTTTTTCTTCCCAATTTCAAACAATCCATCAGTGCAACCAGCTCATGTCAACCTTCACTTCACTTCCCTCTGCGTTTTCTTCATCCCCCTCCCCAACATGTATTTATGGTCGCACCCTCACCAACAGCCCACTGGAAGATGTGCTCCCTGAGGGGAGCTACCCTCTGCCTTGTGCCTTGCTGGTTCCCAGCAAGAGTTCCTGGCACAGAATATGCTTGGAAGCATCGGTTAAAGCACCTGCTCATTCAACAAATGCCGTCTTCCCCATGGCCAAGCACATTTTATAATTAAGCAACATCTTGCTGGGCCTGGGCAACAGACCTTCCAGGCACTCACTAAAAGACAGACATCTCCACCATCAAAGAGCACACAGTCTGGTTCGGGACAGGGTTTTGTATTTTCCTTTGACTTTCACCTAAAAAGCACTAACTAGCTAGATTTTCTCTGTTTTCCAAGGAATCTGCACATCAAACGAATTTTCAATAGGCGCCCTCAGATGAGAGGAGAACTGTGGCGATATTTCCTGACAGGTGTGGTGTGTCTGCCCTGCATAGGAGGGAGCCACAGCTTTTCAGGGGCGGCACCTGCAGAGACTGCAAATCCTCACTCAGCACCCACACCTGCTGGCACCAGGGCCTGGCTTCCTGTCCCCCTCAGAGAAAGACAAGACAGGCAGGAGGAAAAGGAGGACGATGGAGGAGTGGCGGTCCCCAAAACCACAGCGGGCTCAGACCACTGAGTTTCAGGGAAGGGGACGGTGGAGGGTAATGGTGAAGGCCCTGGGAGGCAGACAGCACAGCAGTGGCATGGGTGGCGTGGCTGTAAGCTGTACATGCCTGCACAGGTGTGTGTCGTCCTGGATCACAGGACCACAGGGAGCTGTGTTCACTGAGAATAAACCACTCGGTCAGTGTCACACCCGGGGCCCACCTGTGTCCTCAGAATGTCCTGAGTAAAGAGGCCCTTGAATTTCACCCAATGTTGGGCAAAATGTGGCCTGAGCAGGGCCTCCCCACGTGGCTCTGAGACCCTGTTACTGCTGCTGCTGGAGTCTGTTTCAGTTGAATCCCCCAATGCACCCTTTCAGCAGGGACTGGGATGTAGGTAGCTTCTAGGGAGGTGATGCAGGAAGTAGGAGTGAGGGGCAGGTGAGTTTTCAGGGGCAGAGGGAGCATAGTGTGAGGCTGTGCTGTGCAATGGCTGCTGTGCACCGAGGGGCCAATTCCTCAGGGCTCTCAGGAGCATGCAGAACTCTACCAGATGTCCCCTGCTGATGGCAGCCAAGCACTGGATCCCCCGTCTCCCCGGCCAAGCACTGGATCCCCCGTCTGCCCAGCCACGTGGTGCACTCAGCCAACCCAGACCCACTGGACTGAAGCAACTGGAAGAGCTGGCCAGTCACACGACTGCAGGAGGACTCTGGCCCCACGGGCCCTCAGCCTGCCTTCTGGCGGCCTTGCTACTGAACTCCACGATAGCATCAACCTCAGAGGTGAGCTGCTGGCTCCAAAGACCCAGAGGAACCCCCTGGCCCAGGGCCTTCCTCCCACTCTATCCATCGGATCCTCAGCAAAGCCTCCTGGGTATAGCTACACGTGGCAAGGTTCAGGGACCATCCAGACGGGTCCAGCATGGTGGAGAAGCCACTCCAGCTCCTGGTGTCTGAGGCAGAGGGCACTCTGAGACCAGCAGGGACTCGGGGGTCCTGCCAGGATGGAGGGCACATATGGGAAGGCTGCACATCAGCAGAGCGGGTGGCTGGGAGACGCCACCTCCCAGCCCAGTCGGGGCACCAGTGGGATTTTAGGAATGTGAGAAAGCTCAAGGGGGAAGGATTTTCAGCAAGGATGTGTGGCCCAGACCGCCTCTGGGATCCCCAAGGTTCAGTTCCCCCCAGCCCTGTAGATTGCTGTCCGCTTGCCAAGTTTATCACACGCCCTGCGTGCGCCTGCAGAGTGACCAGGCAGCAGAGATCTGCAGGATGGGCTCAGAGCACGGCTGTGCTTCAGGGACCGTAGCCAGCAGCTCTCGGGCAGGCACGCCTTGTCTGATGGGTGCCCAGGGCCTCCTGACACCTCAGAACCGACATCCCTCCTGATTCTGAGGATGGGGTGCCCTTGCGTTCTCCCTCGCGGTACTGCTTGTCTTCTGTCTGTTTAGAAAGGTGAGCTAGAAGTTGCAAAATGCCAAAAGGTGGGTTTTATATTAAAATAAGATGGTTGGGAGGCCGAGGCGGATGGATCACGAGGTCAGGAGATTGAGACCATCCTGGC
>NW_012102243.1:1829685-1831085 GCF_000951045.1 Mandrillus leucophaeus | reverse complement strand
GTCCACGTGGGAACCCTACCGTCCACGTGGGAACCCTACCGTCATGCGATAATTGTCATGCCTTTACATTTGTTTGTTTGGTTTTATTTTGAAATGTATTTTCTACATAGTGGAGGTTATCAGAATCTTAATTATGAATAATTATTTCCAACTTAATCAAGACCCATAAAATAATTATTCCCGGCTTCATTAAGACTCATATAAGTAATACATTTAATTTATTAAAGGCTCGGATGAAACAATTGCCTGGAGGTAAATCTCCAAATAATTTGAAAAAGCAACGTCATTGCCCCAATCTCGCTGAGACTGTGCCCGGCACAGACGCCACCAGCACTTCCCAGGCTGCTTAGCGGGAACCACCTGGAGGCCCGCGGGCCCCACCTCTCAGGCAGCCCTGAGCACCTCTGCCAAGGACTGTCTCTGGCAGCAGAGCCTGCTCTGCCCATGCACATGGCAGCTGGAAAGTGCCAGGCGAGCCGTCCACCCTTGGTGATGGGAGTAGTGGGTAACGCCCCCAGCCCCCACCTCCTCGGGATGGGGAGGCCTTTGAGGGGCGTGTTCTGCCCAGTCTCAGTATCCCCCAGGTTGATGGAGCCCCAGTTGCCAGCACAGGGAACCCGCTAGGTCCTGAGCCTTTGGTTGGCTGCATTCTCCCCAGCCCACGTCCCCCCTCCGCGCCCCCACTGCTGTTTCCTGGAACTGGCTCCTGAAAAACGTGCTTGCACGCAGTCCCTGTCGCAGAATCTGCTCCTGTTTATTTCAGTGACGTACAGGCACATCCTGCTGCCCTGTACGCTCTGGCTTGTATTTGGAAATGGAAGAGTCATCTCAAGTAGCAGCAAGATTGTAACTTTTAAAATAAAGCGGCCTCAAACCAGAAAATTATGAAGAAAAAATGGATTGCCCAAAGTTAACCCCTGTCTCCTTCTTCAGAGGAACCCCACCTCCGCCTCAGGCCAGGTGAGATGGCAAAGCCACCTCAGAGAACGTGACATGGATGGTAGCGGCTCAGGACGCAAGATCAGAGACAGGCAGGTGTTGTCCTGCTCCTGGGATTGGCCCACAGAGAGGGTCTTTGCTGACACATTTTCAGTTTTCAAGATAAATCAGTGGAAGAAATCTGAAGTTCCCGCTGTGTTTGCTTCCCAGATGCTAGAGCAACCTTCACCCCCACTTCACACACACCCGCTATTCCCTTCAAACAAATGGTGTAAAATGAGCTTTGCTGTTTCTTTATGGACAGATTAGATCATGTAGCTGATCACGTTGCCCTTTTCATGTGGGTCCCTAGGAAGCACATGTTCTAATCTCAAAGGCCCTCTGCATCCTGCATCTGCACTCTTACTTTCTCCTAGGAAGCACATGTTCTCAATCTCAAAGGCCCTCTGCATCCTGCATCT
>NW_012102243.1:1826813-1827745 GCF_000951045.1 Mandrillus leucophaeus | reverse complement strand
GTATTTTCCTTTGACTTTCACCTAAAAAGCACTAACTAGCTAGATTTTCTCTGTTTTCCAAGGAATCTGCACATCAAACGAATTTTCAATAGGCGCCCTCAGATGAGAGGAGAACTGTGGCGATATTTCCTGACAGGTGTGGTGTGTCTGCCCTGCATAGGAGGGAGCCACAGCTTTTCAGGGGCGGCACCTGCAGAGACTGCAAATCCTCACTCAGCACCCACACCTGCTGGCACCAGGGCCTGGCTTCCTGTCCCCCTCAGAGAAAGACAAGACAGGCAGGAGGAAAAGGAGGACGATGGAGGAGTGGCGGTCCCCAAAACCACAGCGGGCTCAGACCACTGAGTTTCAGGGAAGGGGACGGTGGAGGGTAATGGTGAAGGCCCTGGGAGGCAGACAGCACAGCAGTGGCATGGGTGGCGTGGCTGTAAGCTGTACATGCCTGCACAGGTGTGTGTCGTCCTGGATCACAGGACCACAGGGAGCTGTGTTCACTGAGAATAAACCACTCGGTCAGTGTCACACCCGGGGCCCACCTGTGTCCTCAGAATGTCCTGAGTAAAGAGGCCCTTGAATTTCACCCAATGTTGGGCAAAATGTGGCCTGAGCAGGGCCTCCCCACGTGGCTCTGAGACCCTGTTACTGCTGCTGCTGGAGTCTGTTTCAGTTGAATCCCCCAATGCACCCTTTCAGCAGGGACTGGGATGTAGGTAGCTTCTAGGGAGGTGATGCAGGAAGTAGGAGTGAGGGGCAGGTGAGTTTTCAGGGGCAGAGGGAGCATAGTGTGAGGCTGTGCTGTGCAATGGCTGCTGTGCACCGAGGGGCCAATTCCTCAGGGCTCTCAGGAGCATGCAGAACTCTACCAGATGTCCCCTGCTGATGGCAGCCAAGCACTGGATCCCCCGTCTCCCCTGGCCAAGCACTGGATCCCC
>NW_012102243.1:1824195-1824973 GCF_000951045.1 Mandrillus leucophaeus | reverse complement strand
CGGAGCTTGCAGTGAGCCGAGATCGCACCACTGCACTCCAGCCTGGGCGACAGAGCGAGACTCCATCTCAAAAAAATAATAATAATAAAATAAGATAGATCAGGGTTCTGTCACTAGGGCATTGGTAAATTGTTGACAGCATTTTAATTGCAAAGTGTCCAAAAATAGTGACAGAATCGTTGGCTGCTGGGACCGATGCTCCAGGAGCCTGGCTCTTGGCATCTCAGGATCTCGGAATGATGCTGGGCCACAGAGGAGTGATCTAGGGGCCAGAGTGGGCTGGCAGGTGGGGGAGATGAGGTCTGAGGGGTCACCCCCCAGCCCATGCCCTGCACCAGTGGCCCTCTATGGGTTCTCACAGGGATCCAGGGGAACTTGGGTTGTAACTCAAGATTGGACATGAATTTCCCAGAAGAAACGAATGGCCAAGCATATCAGGACAGACATACCCAGCAGATTCAACACTGCTACCTGCAGAGGTGACCATCAGCCAACCATCAGAAGCGTCCTGGTGATGACTGGGACCTTGCCCTTGTGGGTGGAGGGGGAGGTCAGAGGGCACAGCTGAGGTGGCGTGGGAGGGTGGCCTTGCCTTTAACATAGACCCTGAAGCAGCATAAACAATGTGAGAACCCCACCATCCATGTGGGAACCCTACTGTCCATGTGAGAACCCTACTGTCCACGTGGGAACCCTATTGTCCATGTGGGAACCCTACTGTCCACGTGGGAACCCTACCATCCATGTGGGAACCCTACCGTCCACATGGGAACCCTAC
>NW_012102243.1:1816693-1822653 GCF_000951045.1 Mandrillus leucophaeus | reverse complement strand
CTCTGCATCCTGCATCTGCACTCTTACTTTCTCCTAGGAAGCACATGTTCTCAATCTCAAAGGCCCTCTGCATCCTGCATCTGCACTCTTACTTTTTTCAGGATGAAAATGGTTTCTCTGTGCCACTTTATTTTTATTTGTCATTATGCTTTTCCACTTCTATGCATGATACTAAGATACTTCAGATATTCTGGAAATGAGTAGAGTATGGCTACCCACAAACCTACACACAAACACTGAGCAGACACTCACGGGCACATCAGTGCCACATCCGGACCTGAAGTCACAGGATCTGAGCTCTGGATGTGATTACAAAGACGTGAAACAGGAACTGGTAAAACCAGTGAACAGTCAGTCAGTGTTCTGAATACGTAAGGAAGGCACAAACCAGTAAGAAAAAGACAAATTTCACAATGTGAAAACCGCAAAGACTCGAAGAGTCCCTTTCACCGAGGAGGGGACAAGAACGGCCAACGTGCCTGTAAAAAGCTGCCTGGCCTCATGTAATCAGGAGACAGAACATTAAAAACAAAATGAGAAATCGTTCCACAGCATCAGGCTGGCAAAGTGTAAAGGTCAGCAAAACCCAGGCACAGACGAGGGCTCAGCGTCACTGCCAGTGCCCCATTTGCAAGGCGCAGGCCCCTTCCCCTGCGTGGAGCACGCACAAGTGCTGGGCCCTGCGTTTCCTGCTAAGTCACGTCAGCAGGAGCTGGGTCAGCAACTTCTTCTATCCCAGGCTGGGTCATCATTTCTGCTTTTGAGTCCACATGGTCTCTGCCACGCCTGGCGGTTGACAATGTGAAGTGCGTGGGTGCGACCTCTCTCCAGTTAAACTTGTTGCCCAGAGGCAGGTGGAGCAACACCATTCGCCGCCCCATGGTGTTGAGGCACTTGTGCACGTGGACATCAGGCAAAAGGCCACCGTAGCCACAGGCTGCAGGCAGCCCCTCACCACCACCCAGGTGAAATGGCACAGTCCTGCCTGGGGCCAGGGGAGCCTGGCAACGCCCTCACCAGGGATGAATCTCAGAATCCGGCGTCAGCAAATACAGAAACTCGGGGGCAGACACACACACACACAGACACACACACACACACACACACAGCCAGCAGCAAACAGAGCAGAACCATTCGTTCTTTAAAGAAACACGGAGATGCCACAGACCGTACAGAGAAACAAGGAAGGATCATCAGGAAACTGGAGGTAGCGTTTCCTCGGGGGTGAGAAGAGAGGGAGGGAGCTGCCGTGGGGCGGGGGCCCAGGCCTCCCAGGTGTTCTCTTCCTCAGGATGAGCAGTGGCTACATGGGCCTTCATTTTATTATTTTTCTTGACGTGAACCTGCACATTTTCACACTCTCTTCCTGTTTGATGCATTTTATAATTTATTTTTAATTTTAGAAAGAACGGGGATGAAGAGCCCCAGGCACCCACAGGAGGTGCCCCCTAATTCCGAGATGGGATGGGGTGGCCAAGATGAGTGAGCGCGTGGGAGAGAAGTGAGCAGAGCCCAGGAGCACCAGGAGGGGTCCGGGCAGCCGCAGCCCAGGAATGAGCCAGGGAGGGGCGTCCACTGATGTCACAGGCATGGGAGTCGCCCACGAGGAGGGGCCAGGATGTCAGAGAGCCCATGGGGCAGGGGCAGATGGGGCAGCAGCACCCGTGGAGAGGCAGATACATCAACAGGAAGGAGCGGCTGCTGGCCTATCCCCTAAAAGCAGGGCCTTGGAGCCAGGGAGCCAACCTTGCTCCCCATGGCCCTGGCCCCGCCATGCGGCCGCACCTGTTCCTAAACTTTCACTTCTCATCAAAACACAGCGGTGGAAATAGTTCCTAAGGTTAGTGTGATTACTGGGATGAAGCACTAAGCCGGTGGCGTGTTCCAAGTGTCCTGCAGAGCACCTGGACCCCACAGGTGTCCAACAGGCACGCACGCCCACCACTGCCTCAACGGTCATCCCTGACTGCAGTCGGGTTCTCTGGGAAGCGGACGCTGTGGTGGGGTCAGGTGCCGGGACGTTTGTGAGGAAGCTCCCGGGAAGGGAGGGAAGAATGCAGTCAGCAGAGGGAGGAGAGAAGCTGCGCCCCAAACCCCAACAGCAGCCAGTCACCCCCGGAGCTCTGGGGCTGACAGGGCCACGGCCACCAGAGTCATCCCACTTTGGGCCAAAGTAGGCAGAGACCTGCACACCACGCATGGGGAGCAGGGGGACTCCCATCTACCCACAACCAGGAACAAGTCCTTCCTTGAGGGGTCCGGGTAGGGGCATTGCCAGGCCCCTCAATGCTGTCCTGTAAGGATCACCCAGCCCTACCGGGCAGGGAAAATCTCCTATGTAAATTGAAAGAAATGATCCACTGGGCACTTTCCATCCCTGGTGATTAAAGGAAAAGATAAAGCGGCTCAACATTGAGGCGGTGGCCTCGGGAGTGAGAGGAATTTTCGCTGGATGAGAAACATTCCAAAGACAGAAAACACAGTGAAGGGACACACTGAAGACATTTCTGTGGGCTACAGGCTGGCAAAGACGGACGATGATGATCAGAAAGATGGGTCGAGGGTGTGACTAGGAACACACAAAAGTTTAAGACAGACGACCAGCACGGCTCACATTAGTCTCAGCTGAAGCAATCCTGTCATCGTCGGGGGCATCGCTCCAAGCTCACAAACAAGGGGTCAGGAGTGGCCTCTTGACCATGTCCGTTAGTCCAGAAACTGCAGCCCCTGAAGGCTGCTCACGGTTCAAGACAGAGCTATTCTTGGCTGTTTCCAGTTGGCACACTCTTGAGCGCGCGCTCTCTCTCTCTCTGTTTTTAATAAAGGACATCTTCACAGAGAGTGGTTCCTTCACACGAGTGTCTCATAAATCATCCTCTTACCCGGTGCTCCTTGCTACCTGTTGTGGGATCTCCCACAGTCCTGGGTGTGCAAGACAGACACAAGCATGCCAGGTCAAAGCTACAGGGAGTGTGGGTGAGCATCATGCAGGAAAACACCAGCTAAGCTGCAAAAACCAACAACTCCCACATCCCAGTGGATGTCAGCCCTTAAAGTGAAGCTCTCACTCGTGCAAATCTTCATCAGAAGACGTCCATGTGGTGACTCAGAGATGGAGGGAGTTAGAGAGTGAGTGTGGGGGTGTGGGGGAGTGTGTCTGACCACAGGGGAGGATGGTGTGTCCATGTGTTTATCTGTGTGTTTATGCACAAGTGTGTCTGAGTGTGTGCATACGTGTGCATTTGGGACAAGGAAATGAGAAGATGGGAGGAAAGGGGGAAGACCGGAAGTCACCGGAAGCTGAGTTTTCCTCGCTGATGCACGAGTTATAAAACTGATTCAGCTTCTACAAAACATCCCTGCTGATAAAGTCGGAATCTGTCAAAAAGGTGTTTTCTGTTAGGAACAGAGCAGCTTTGCCGTTATGTAATTCAGTGGGAAAAGACCCAAATCCTACATGTCCAACAGACGCACAACTGATCCATGCGTTGATTTCTGTTGTCCATACTAATGCACATTTTGCAGATGCGCTGGTGGAGACCACTCACTTCCCACTCTGCACCCTCTGCCTTGAAGTTTATGAAACTGAACAGAGCGCCTGGCCAGGCCATCCCCACCCCTCCCTGAGGGGCTCAGGCCAGCCAAGCAGGAAGGAAGGAAGCAAGGGGAGCAGGAAGGAAGGAAGCAAGGGGAGCAGGAAGAAGGAAGGAAGCAAGGGGAGCAGGAAGAAGGAAGGTGAGTAAGATAAAGATAGAGGGGCGGATGGAGGACAGCAGAAGAGGCAGGGTCCCCAGCTGAGATGCTGGCTGGGCCCTCGGCCAGGTGCTCTAACCATAGAGGACACGGAATCCTCCCTGCCTCGGGTGCCTCTGGCCAGCTCTGCTCCCCTGCAGTGTGGAGGGTCAGCGAAGTGACTTTCTTGCTACGTATCCCTCCGGTGTGTGGTGGGGTGGGGAGGGTGTGCATCCCTCCCTTTGCTTGTTTATTCACCTCTTGTCTGCTGCAGTGTGCAGACAGGATGCAGTCTCCCCAACAGAGTGTGTGTCTAGCAGGAGAAACCACCCTCAAAGTCCATGAATTAAGTAATTGTTTGGTTGGATAGAAACTAGCAAGGAGCTGAAGTACAGAATGACCAGGAGGATGACTTCAGATGTGGTGCACCTGGCAAATGTCTCCCATGAGCATTCAGGCAGGAACTCCAAGGACACACAGGCACAGGCCAGGTGAAGTGTGGCAGGAACAGCATGCCAAGCAGAGGGAACAGCATATGCAAACCCACAGAGGGAAAGAGGCTGGTGCAGAGCCCCACTGTGGGAGTGCAACAAGCCAGGGGAGAGTGGCCTAGGTGCCAGGAGACCCCGACACCCTCCGGTGTGAACCAGGCTGTCCTCCATCAGGTGCTTGATCACATGGCCTCTCTACCATACTTTCTGAGAACTCCAGTGTGAAGAAAGCAACAGTGAAGACCGTCCCTTTCCATTCCGTTTGGAGAACACAGTGTGTAGGGATTAAGCAGTTAGGATCCTGGGCTAATTCACATGCAGATGCCAGATGTGAGGAGGCTGGGGCTGGGCAAAAAGGTGAGTTCCTGAGAGCTCTGGTGTCTCTATGTGAAACTTCATGCATCACAACCACAGGAATACTGCAGGGGTCAGCTGCTCACACGCCCCAGCCCCAGACTGCGGGATGCACCTGGCACTGCCCCCTCCATGGACGACCGAGAGCCTTCAAAGGAACAACATCCTGGCACCAAGCAGAGGAGGCAGGACGGTCCCCCCAGGTTATATTTGGAATGAAACACCTCTGGCAGCACCAGCTCAGGTGACACCAGCCAAACCTTCTCAATATGGGCTTTCTGGAGCCAGACCCAGGAGCAGAGCAGTGACCACACGCTTCTGGAGCCAGACCCGGGGCGGAGCAGTGACCCCAGGCTCCAGGAGCCCCGGGCTGGTGGCTCTTCCTTTTCAACCAGCTTTCCACTAAAGAGGGTCCAGTCCTCTAAAAACAAAAACCACTGGACAGCAGAGCAGTTAGCCACAGAGATGTGCGGCCCCCTCTGCAATGGAATGTGCGCCAGGTTTCTACACTGCCCTCTGCACGGCGTCTCTGCATGGCACGACTCTCTCTTTCAGGCCGCGTGGCGTCACAGCAGGGGTTCGTGGGTTAAAGCCGCTGTGACCACACGTCCCCCATGGAGGGTGCAAGGCCAAGGAGCAGAACGATCACAGCTGACCCCAGGTTCTGCAGGCGCAGCCCACCAGGCAGCGCTACCTCCGCTCATGGGCCAAGTCAGGTTTCCCCAGAAGCAGCCTGCGTCAAAGGACCGTGCTGGGTGCTGCGGGGGTGGCTGCGGGGGTGGCTACGGTCATAACGGGTGGGGAGCAGGTCCGCGTGGTGGAACTGCTGTGTTCCTGACTGTGGCGGTGGTTACAGGACTGTGCACTTGTGATAAAATTGTGCAGATGCACATAAAACTGGTGAAATCACATGAGCACGCTGGACTTCATCAAGCCAACTTCCCGACTGCGACCCTGGACTGGAGTTCGGCAAGATGCTCCGTGGGGGAACCGGGTGAAGGGCTGCGACTCTGGACTGGAGTTCGGCAAGATGCTCCGTGGGGGAACTGGGTGGAGAGCTCACAGGGTCTCTCTCTGTCATTTCTTACAATTGCATGTAAACCTACAATTATGTCCAAATAAAAAGTTTTTTAAAAGGGTCCAGTGCAGTGGCTCACACCTGTAAGCCAGCTACTCTGGAGGCTGAACAGGGAGGATCACTTGAGCCCAGGAGGTCCAGGCTGCAGTGAGCCATAATCATGCCACTGCACTCTAGCCTGGCTGATAGAGGGAGACTGTCTCAAAAAAAAAAAAAAAAAAGTTAAGAATTTTTTAAATTATTGGGGAACAGGTGGTGTTTGGTTAAGATGTGGAGGGAGTTAGAGAGTGAGTGTGGGGGTGTGG
>NW_012102243.1:1809927-1816643 GCF_000951045.1 Mandrillus leucophaeus | reverse complement strand
GAGCCCCGGGCTGGTGGCTCTTCCTTTTCAACCAGCTTTCCACTAAAGAGGGTCCAGTCCTCTAAAAACAAAAACCACTGGACAGCAGAGCAGTTAGCCACAGAGATGTGCGGCCCCCTCTGCAATGGAATGTGCGCCAGGTTTCTACACTGCCCTCTGCACGGCGTCTCTGCATGGCACGACTCTCTCTTTCAGGCCGCGTGGCGTCACAGCAGGGGTTCGTGGGTTAAAGCCGCTGTGACCACACGTCCCCCATGGAGGGTGCAAGGCCAAGGAGCAGAACGATCACAGCTGACCCCAGGTTCTGCAGGCGCAGCCCACCAGGCAGCGCTACCTCCGCTCATGGGCCAAGTCAGGTTTCCCCAGAAGCAGCCTGCGTCAAAGGACCGTGCTGGGTGTGCTGCGGGGGTGGCTACGGTCATAACGGGTGGGGAGCAGGTCCGCGTGGTGGAACTGCTGTGTTCCTGACTGTGGCGGTGGTTACAGGACTGTGCACTTGTGATAAAATTGTGCAGATGCACATAAAACTGGTGAAATCACATGAGCACGCTGGACTTCATCAAGCCAACTTTCCGGCTGTAACCCTGGACTGGAATTCAGCAAGATGCTCCATGGGGGAACCGGGTGAAGGGCTGTGAACCTGGACTGGAGTTCGGCAAGATGCTCTGTGGGGGAACTGGGTGGAGAGCTCACAGGGTCTCTCTCTATCATTTCTTACAATTACATGTAAACCTACAATTATGTCCAAATAAAAAGTTTTTTAAAAGGGTCCAGTGCAGTGGCTCACACCTGTAAGCCAGCTACTCTGGAGGCTGAGCAGGGAGGATCACTTGAGCCCAGGAGGTCCAGGCTGCAGTGAGCCATAATCATGCCACTGCACTCCAGCCTGGCTGATAGAGGCAGACTGTCTCAAAAAAAAAAAAAAGGTTAAGAATTTTTTAAATTATTGGGGAACAGGTGGTGTTTGGTTACATGAGTAAGTTCTTTAGTGGTGATTTGTGAGATTTTGGTGCACCCATCACCCAAGCAGTACCCACTGCACCCAGTTTGTAGTATTTCACCTCCCACCGCCTTCCCACCCTCTCCCCCTGAGTCCCCAAAGTCCACTGTGTCATCCTTATGGCTTAGCTCCCGCTTATGAGTGAGAACACATGACTTTTGGTGTTCCATTCCTGAGTTACTTACCTTAGAATAATAGTCTCCAGTCCCATCCAGGTGGCTGGGGATGCCATTAATTTAAAAAACAACAACAATAACAACAAAAATCTCTAGGTTGCAAAGATTTCAATAAATATGTTCCTAATTAGAAATGTTCTCTAAAGAAACCGGGCTGGATGGCATCACAAGGAAGGCGTGCACCCCACATTCCTTCCACCTGCCTCATTTTCCACCCACAGGAAAAGAATTTACATGTCTCTTTTGAGACAGAGACTGCCTCAAAAGTGATGATTCCTGATGGATCTGAATACCCAGCCTGTGGTCCTCAGGATAACTCTGCCCCGAAAAATGTGTCCATGTCTCAACCCTGAAAGGAAGGAATATGTTATTTTATGGGGCAGAGAGGGCTTTACAGAGGGGATTAAAGTTTGAGACAGGAAGAGTCCCCTGGGCTTGCTGGATGGGTCCTTGGCATTGTAAGGGGCAGAGAGGCAGGAGGGTCAGGGCAGGAGAGAGGCTGGTCTTGAAGATGTGGGGAGCGGCCGTGAGCCAAGGCACAGGGTGGCCTGTGGAAGCCAGAGAAAGTGAGGAAACTAATCCCCCCTGGAGCGTCCGGAAGGAACCAGCCCTGCCGATACCTTGATTTTAGCCCAGTAAGACCCATTTCAGACTTCTGACTCCCAGAACTATAAAAGAATAAATTTGTGTTGTTTTAAGTTTGTGATCATTTGTTACAGCAGTAAAAGGCAGCCGGTACCCTCACTCTACTCCATTATTTAAAAGTCTCCTTTCCGACGCGTTTTAAGTGGTTCATGTTAGCAGTCAGAGCCCTGGGAATTATCTGAGGCCATTCTGCTTAGAGTTCACTAGATATTTTTCCCTAGCCACAATTATGTCACTGTTAAGTCTAAAAAAAAAATTTCTACCATGCTGATCAATATTCTAAGGAGGTAGATTAATCTTTGTAAATTTCACAGTAACAGGCAGGTCTCAGTGATGAAAGTCATTTAAATTAAATTATTTATGCAGATATATGAAACCAAATGAATTTCACGGCAGCAGTACTAGAAGCTGGAGACGTGGGCAGCGTGGGGCACATGGATGCTCAGAAAGCGAGCCAGCGGCCCCACACCCCTCGGGGATGGCGAGTTAGACTGCGGGAGGGGTCAGAGGCAAACCCCCAGCCCACATCACATACCCCGGGCCAAGCTAGTGGTGTCTCCTACTTGCAGTGAGCACAGAGCGAGATCCTGTCTCAAAAAAGCTTAAGAAAAGAAACTCTAGGTCACAAAGATTTCAAAATTCAACAAGAATCAATCAATATTTCTGACCTCTACCCATGTGGGTAAAGTCGTCAGGTTGGGAGTAACTGCTTGGACAGTCCACGAGCGGAAACGCCCACGGCAGGGCCGTCGAGTGCTCAGCTCTCCATGCGGCCTCTCGGGACGTCTTTCAGAGTGGAAAGTCATGTTGCATGAGCACGACTTCCCAAAAGAGTCTGCAAGGTTGTCCTTTTCGCCAGACTGGAAGGGTTGAATGGGACCATTCTACGGCCTTAGACGTGTCCAGTATTTTGCTGGAGACAGACAGAAGAGTGGCGATGGTATGCACAGGAGCGTGTGCGCCCTACCACGCCCATCTCCAGCGTCCAGGAAGCTCCTTTGCCAGGCAGCAGAGGGTGCAGGGACTGGGGCCAGGACTCAGGATGAAAGGAACACGGCCCCTGCCCTCGAGGCCTCCTGCAGAGAGGACACCAGATGCTAGGGTGTGGAGCCCAAAGAAATTCACGATGGAGGAAAGTCTGCGCTACGAGGGACACAGCCACCCCCACAGACAGTCAGCAGGGACGAGGTCACCCTTCCCAGAGCCAGAGCAGCCGGAGTCATCAGGAGAAACAGCAGGCCTTGGTCAGAGAAGGGGAGATAGGGATCTAGAAAAATTCTTCCAGCTCAGGACTGCCTGCAGGTGCAGGGCCCAGAAGTGGCAAGAAAGGACAAAGGGTCCATCATGGCCAGAGGCACAGCAGCCGGGCACTGGAGAGGAGGCTGGAGCAGCCACGCGGAGCCCGCAGACCCCAGCCAGGTCTTCCCGGGAACAAGGGGCCGGCAACGTGGATCTGCAAGCTCAAATCCACACAGAAATGGGCCTTCTCCACCCAGGCTTCCAAGCTTATTTGAAGTACTAATCTCCATTTCCCTTAATGAGAGGACTGAGCTCGGGCCTCCTCCAAATCAACCCTCATATATCCTCCCTTTACGTCCAGCCAGAAGGGAAGATCAGGCTTCAGTCTGAGGCAAATGAGCACAGCCAATAAATAGTGATCCAGAGACTACTCTGTGCAGGTGAGAGTGGGGCAGCCGGTGGGGCCCCCAGGACGAGGCCAGCGCGGTGCCTGGGCTGGCAATGGCTCCTATCACGCAGGTGGAGGGGGCGGCCAGCAAAGTGGGGCCCAGGGGAATTGCCAGATAGGGAGTCTGCCTGCACCCCCTCAGGAGACGCAGCCCCCAGATAGGCAGCCACCTGCGCTGCTGGGCAGGGCAGGAGCTGAAGGAGTCAAGCCCCGCGTCGCTCAGCTCCCTTTCTCCCTACTGAGCCCAACAGGGCCACTGAGGTCTTGCCTGTGCTGGCTTTAGCCCAGACAGCTCAGCCTCCAGGGTGAAGAGGGGAGCCATGGGTGGGGAGAGAACCCTCGGGCCACGGGTGGACAGTGGCCGGACTGGTGGCTGCCTGGGAGGCTCCTCTGCTAGCAGTGGGGGGTACACGGCCCACAGGTGCCATCTGCCATTTGCACCCGAAGGACTGCCCAGGAAGCGAGAGTGTGTGCCCCAGAGACCTGTGCAGGCCAGAGGAAGCCCCGAGAGGCCAGTGAGGACCTCCTGAGGAGGAAGCATGAGTAGGGTATTCCCGCCCAGGGCTCTGGCAGAGCTCAGAGGACGACATGGGAGGCAGCTTGTGTTTTAGCCGAGTCCTCTTCACGGGGCTGGTGAGGAAGGGATTCCCGCCTAGGGCTCGAGGGATGGCCAGATACAGGGTGCCCAGCACTTGACAGACAAGGGGCAGCAGTTTCTCAGTCCCACGGGCTCACCACCCAGGGGAGGAAACCTCAGGCCACACAGGGTCACGGGGAGGAAGCTCTCGGGGCAGAGTGAGCTGCAGGGCTGCGGGGGTGGATGGTGCAGGAACAAGAAGGTGGTGCCCGTGGGCCCTGCAGAGGGATGGAGTGAGCTGCTTTGAATCACCCTGCGGGCCAGCAGGGAGCCGGAGCCTTTGATCGGGGATGACAGGCTGGGCTGTGTGGCTGAGGGCCCCTGTCCTCGGGAGCAGAGGGGGAGGGGAGCCAGCAGTGAGGTCCCCCCACCCCCATGTCCCCAGACACTAAGGCAGCACACATGGCATCTGGGGCCTTCACTTGCCCCCTGTTGCTCCTCTGCCTCTTCCTTCAGCAGCTTTCCTGCCTTTCCTAGACCACCTCCACCATCAGACCCCACCCACAGACCACGTGCCAGGTTTCCAGTCCCTTTCCGCAAGCTCAGGGGACACAGTCGACCAGACCTCTCGGCTGAGCTGAAGCCACTCTAGGGCAGCCTCCCTGGATTGTATCCAGTTTCTCCAGACACATTCCAGGGCGAAAAGAAACACACAATGTTAATGACACTAGAAAAACAAAATCAAACAGTGGACGTTGTGATTACATCAGCATGTCAAACATTAGAAAACAACCGTGTTCTTCACCCTGTGCTAGACATCAGAATTCAGGTTACTGGTGTGTGTGCACACGGGGCTGGAACCCTCAATGAAAGATTCCAACGCTTTGGGGCAGAGATTCCCCTCTAGTCTTATTACAAGGCAGCCCCGAAGCGTGTACGGAGAGCCAGCCACGTCCCTTTGTACTTGCTGGGAATGTTTCAGTGGGACGTTTCCTCCAGCACCGGCTCTGCCTGTGACTCTGACTCGGGAGACAGAGACCCAGAGTCCTCAGAACTGGCGGGTAACTTTCAACAATTCTGTTGGAACTTGTGATCTCTTGAGTCTTTAATCATTTGAAGCTCATCTTTTTTGAAATGTCTGAATGTATGAACGTGTTCCCTGAAAGAATAAATTGTTCTCCAAATGATAGCAAATAGTCCCAAAAATAGTTTACTTTAAGGTAAATAACTAAACAATGTATTCCACTAATGAAGTCCCTGAATTTAACGTCCTTTTCTGGTTCTATTTTTAATATTAGTATGGATTTTTTTTAATCAGTGGAGAAACATGAACTATGCATCAGAGCTGCCAGCTCTCTGGACGGCTTCCTACGCCAAGTCAGTTCAGCGCTCCAGCCCTCTCCCCCGGTGACTGGCCCCTCAAGTAAATAAAAATAGGTCTGGTCCTAAAGCAAACAGAAAGCGTCGGTCTCTTTGAGCGGGTGCCACAGAGGCTTTTCTTAGAGATGTTTCTTTGCACATCCCCTGATGGCCAGTTTGTGAGCCAAGTTGCTCCCAAATAAAAATGTCCACTGACGCAGTGGAAGCTTGACCAGGAAGCTGAGCCCACTGGGGGCTCCGCGGCAGCCTCTCCCGATGGCTCTGCAGACAGGGCTCCCGGCACCAGCCTGTGCTGGGCCCCCAGGGCAAGTTCTGGAGACATCTCGTTGCCCTTCCAGCATGGCAGCCCAGCTTGAAGCATGCACGGGTGTGGCTGCCTTCTTCTATTCACTGGGTATCCATGATGTTCTATGAAGCACAGCTCCAAGGACCAGGACCCAATGCTCTATGTGCACCGCCCCCTCCTGTCCTTGCTCCTCCATCGGAACGGGAGGGAAGGGCATCCTCTCCCCTCCATTCACGTGCCAGACACGTGAGCTCCCAGGCCCGTGGGTTTCCTCAGCTGCAGCAGGAGGAGACAGACTCCCCAAGACACAGGCTTCTTCCCACACCTTGTTTTTCTTCTGCAGGCACAAGTTACGCTGACTAACAAATAAACGTCCCTCCGTTCCATTTCTGCATAACCTACAAAAGCATTTCCCACAGCAGCAGCTGAATTCTGCCTACTCCAGGAATATGTGTTTGCATTTAAGCTGTAACCAGGACAGGAGTAGGGACGTGCACGTGGAGGTGAAGTGATGAAGTCAGGGGCATATTTTTTTTTTAATTTTACTTTAAGTTCTAGGGTACGTGTGCACAACATTCAGGTTTGATACATAGATATACATGTGCCATGTTGGTTTGCTGCACCCATCAACTCATCATTTACATTAGGTATTTCTCCTAATGTTATTGCTCCCCCAGGCCCCCACCCCTCAATAGGCACCAGTGTATGATGTTCCCCACCCTGTGTCCAAGTGTTCTCATTGTTCAATTCCCACCTATGAGTGAGAACATGCAGTGTTTGGTTTTCTGTCTTTGCGATAGTTTGCTCAGAATGATGGTTTCCAGCTTCATCCATGTCCCTGCAAAGGACATGAACTCATCTTTTTTTATGGCTTCATAGTATTCCATGGTGTATATGTGCCACATTTTCTTAATCCAGTCTATCATTGATGGACATTTGGGTTGGTTCCAAGTCTTTGCTATTGT
>NW_012102243.1:1804799-1809872 GCF_000951045.1 Mandrillus leucophaeus | reverse complement strand
TAGTTCTAGATCCTTGAGGAATTGCCACACTGTCTTCCACAATGGTTGAACTAGTTTACAGTCCCACCAACAGTGTAAAAGCATTCCTGTTTCTCCACATCCTCTCCAGCATCAGTTGTTTCCTGACTTTTTACTGATTGCCAGTCCAACTGGCATGAGATGGTATTTCATCGTGGTTTTGATCTGCATTTCTCTGATGACCAGTGATGATGAGCATTTTTTCATGTGTCTGTTGACTGCCCATATGCCTTCTTTTGAGAACTGTCTGTTCAAATCCTTTGCCCACTTTTTGATGGGATTGTTTGTTTTTTCCTTGCAAATTTGTTTGAGTTCTTTGTAGATTCTGGATATTAGCCCTTTGTCAGATGGGTAGATTGCAAAAATTTTCTCCCATTCTGTAGGTTGCCTGTTCACTCTGACAGTAGTTTATTTTGCTGTGCAGAAGCTCTTTGGTTTAATTAGATCCCATTTGTCAATTTTGGCTTTGTTGCTGTTGCTTTTGGTGTTTTAGTCATGAAATCCTTGCCCATGCCTATGTCCTGAATGGTATTGCCTACGTTTTCTTCTAGGGTTTTTATGGTTTTAGGTCTAACATTTAAGTCTTTAATCCATCTTGAATTAATTTTTGTATAAGGTGTAAGAAAGAGATCCAGTTTCAGCTTTCTACATATGGCTAGCCAGTTTTCCCAGCACCATTTATTAAATGGGCAATCCTTTCCCCATTTATTGTTTTTGTCAGGTTTGTCAAAGATCAGATGGTTGTAGATATGTGGTGTTATTTCTGAGGCCTCTGTTCTGTTCCATTGGTCTATATATCTGCTTTTGTACCAGTACCATGCTGTTTTGGTTACTGTAGCCTTGTAGCATAGTTTGAAGTCAGGTAGTGTGATGCCTCCTTGTTCTTTTGGCTTAGGATTGTCTTGGCAATGCAGGCTCTTTTTTGGTTCCATATGCACTTTAAAGTAGTTTTTTCCAATTCTGTGAAGAAAGTCATTCATAACTCAATGGGGATGGTATTAAATCTATAAATTACTTTGGGCAGTATGTCCATTTTCACAATATTGATTCTTCCTATGCATGACCATGGAATATTCTTCCAATTGTTTGTGTCCTCTTTTATTTTGTTGAGCAGTGATTTGTAGTTCTCCTTGAAGAGGTCCTCCCCAGGTAATTGGATGGACAAACTGAGGTGCCACTGCATGAGGACACCATTGGCAATCAAGGGGAACCTGTGTGAACACACACATCACCTCAGATAGACCTGGAAGCTGGCCCATGGAGTGAGACCCTGCAGGGCGTCATTTATGTGACATTCTCAAAAAGTCTGGGTTGTGGTGTGGAAAATACCTTAGTGGTGTCCAAGAAGAGTGTCACTGCACAAGTTCAGTACAGAGTGCAGGCTCAGTACAACGTGCAGGCTCAGGACAGCACGCAGGCTCAGTACGGTGGGCAGGCTCAGTACACTGCACAGGCTCAGTACGGCACACAGGCTCAGTACACTGAGCAGGCTCAGTACGGCGTGGAGGCTCAGTACAGCGCACAGGCTCAGTACACTGCGCAGGCTCAGTACAGCGCACAGGCTCAGTACGGCGGGCAGGCTCAGTACACCGTGCAGGCTCAGTACGGCGTGCAGGCTCAGTACACCGCGCAGGCTCAGTACAGCGCACAGGCTCAGTACACTGCGCAGGCTCAGTACGGCGTGCAGGCTCGGTACACTGTGCAGGCTCAGTACACTGTGCAGGCTCAGTACAGCACGCAGGCTCAATACACTGTGCAGGCTCAGTATAGTGCGCAGGCTCAGTACAGCACGCAGGCTCAGTACAGCATGCAGGCTCAGTACACTGCGCAGGCTTGGTACACTGCGCGGGCTCAGTACAGCGCGCAGGCTCAGTACACTGTGCAGGCTCGGTACAGCGTGCAGGCTCGGTACACTGTGCAGGCTCAGTACAGCACGCAGGCTCCATACAGCGCGCAGGCTCAGTATACCGCGCAGGCTCAGTACAGTGTGCAGGCTCAGTACACCGCGCAGGCTCAGTACAGCGTGCAGGCTCAGTACACTGCACAGGCTCGGTACACTGCGTGGGCTCGGTACAGTGCCCAGGCTCAGTATGGGGTAAGTTGGGTTTTTTGATCTAGGGAGAGTGCGACTGTACAGGCTCAGTACAGGGTAAGTTGGGTTTTTTGAGGCTTTTTGAAGAAGGGAGGTTTGTGCTGTATCCTGAATCTACACAGGTGCCAAAATTCAAAGACATATCCACCAAAAAGAAAAGTCCAATTTTGCTGTCTGTCAATTTCAAGTATAAAATGTTTAAAAAGCAACTAGAGTCCTAACTTTTACATTTTGCCAACAAAACATAAAGCTTTTTTTAGAAAGAGCAACTCACAGTAAAAGATTAGAGAAGAGAATGTCCCATGTCCAACACAGCTGTCATGGGGTCGATCCTACTCCGTTCCCGCTCACAGCTGCAGACGCCCTCATGCCTCCCCAGGTCCCACGTGGCCTCCTCCAGCCCACGGGGTCTCTCCAACATCAGCCCTTCTTGGGAGAGGGCCTGGGCTTCAGGCCACCTGGCCCCCTGTTCCTGCCACAGGTCTAACGGCCCCGCATCCACCGGGCACACTTCTTTTCCGACCCATCCTGGAGTCCCTCAGAGGACACCGAGCCCCACCAGCCACAAAGACCAGAATTCACTTTCTCATGGACAGATCTCAACTCTTCCTGCCCAGAGCAGCTGTCTTTACAAACAACACCATGAGACCACGTGTCTGTGTGTAGGTGAGAATCATTCTGCAGAGATTCCCATAAGAAAAGCTGCAACCTCTGGCAAAAGTGAATTGTTCGTGGAAGCTGGGATCACGGGCATCCCAACATCCTGGAGGCAGAATTTGCAGCGGGTGAAAAATAACCAACCTGAGTCTACAACAGGAGACGTGGACCACGAGCAGTGCATTTCCTGCCCTGGAACACTACACAGCCAGTGAATTCAGTGAGGCAGAGCCACAGATGGGTCTCAGGAGCAACACCGGCACGGAGAGACACAGACAGCACGCGTGGGTCTCAGAAACAGAGTGGACACTGAGAAAAAGAAGCCAGTTGTAGGATGATGGGCATATAAACTTCAGAAAAATGCTAAACAAATCTCCAGGCTGTTTATGAATACACACACATTATTTACAGTGTTTGTACCTGTGCATGGGAATAACGGGGGCCCAATTCAGAATCTGGGCTCCTCTGAGGGGAGGATGGGCTTTGTGCGGACTTCAGGGGCGCTGGTCAGGCTCCACTTCTGATGCCCAGCCGGGGGCATGTAGGTGTTTGGTACATTATTCTCTATGTTTATATACTTTAAATATTTCGTAAGTTAAAAGACCAAAGAGCAGAACAACATAAATAATACACTACCATTTACCCATCTGAGCTAAAACGATACGCACACACACAGAAAAATATTTACATGTGTCTGGAGTTTCAGGCGGGAAGTGGGGCCAGGGCAGACACGTGAATGTGAATGAGGTACGGTCTCCACTTTTCACCGCGTGCCTTCTGATGCTGTTCAGGTGTGTGTTACTGCGTGCACACATCATACATTCCATTTTTAAAAGATTTAGATACTTTTAAAAGAATATTCTGAAAGCAGGGAAGCCCTCACTTACCTCCACCTGCCAGGTCTCACCTCTCGAGGGTGGCCGTGCCACCCTCCCCACACACCTTCCTGGAGCCTCCACGTCTCTCCTCCTATCACACCATGGTGTTGTTACCCTCTGACTTCAGTGTTGCATCCCTAAAACCGTGGGTCTCAGGGCCCAGTCCAGAGAGCAGAAGGCACCCCAGCTATTCCAACAGAGCGAATTTAACACAGGGGATTGGTTCAACAGTGTCAGAGACACGAGTGGGGGTCCCCACTGGTCCCCCTCTTCCTCACTGCCCTCACCCCCAGCTCCACAACAAGGTCCCTCCCCGTCGTCCTCTTCCCAGACCTGCCAGATCTCACCTCTCGAGGGTGGCACAGCCAGGGCTCCCGAGTGGGGGTCCCCACTGAGCCCCTCTTCCTCACCGCCCTCACCCCCAGCTCCACAGCGTGGTCCCTCCCTGTCCTCCTCTTCTCAGACCTGCCGTGTGCGTCCGCGACCCCAGGAGGCCTCGGACTCCTGCTTCCTCCCCTCCCAGGCACTCGGGTCACACTCCTGGGTGGACGCTTCCTCGCTCCTTCCTAGGATCCTGAACACTGGCTCCAGCTGCCATGACAGCACCACAGACGGGGCGGCTTAAACAACAGGACTTTATGTCCTCACAGCTCTGGAGGCCAGAGGTCCAAGATCAAGATGTGGGCAGGACTGGCTCCTCCTGGGGCCCCTGTCCTGGGCCTGCAGACAGCATCTCCTCCCTGTGTCCTTACGGCGTCTTTTCTTTGTGCATACCTGGGACCTCATCTCCTCTTCTTACAGGGATACCAGTCCTACAGGATTAGGGCCCTGTCTACTGACATTTAACCTTCACGGCCATTTTAAAGATCCCGCTTCCAAATGCGATCACACTCGGGTGCTGGGAGTAGGTGTTCCACCTGTACATTTGGAGGGACCCTTTTCAGCCCATGAAAGATTCCACCCACAGCTGCTTTCTGACCCAACTCCCAGGGCTCCGGTTAGCCCAAATGCAAATGACTCCCCCCTCCTGAGTCCCAGACCCAGGACCCTCGGCAGAATTTCCGCCGGGTGTTAAAGGCCCTCAGCCCCCGGAAGCCACCCTCTCCCTGTCGTGCTGTTCTCTTGGTGGCCCCTGCCTTGGTCAACCATTCCCAGGCAGCCTGGGATGACCTTGATCTTCCCGGCCCCTCCCCACACACCTTCCTGGAACCTCCAAGTCTTTCCTCCTATCACACCATGGTGTTGTTACCCTCTGACTTCAGTGTTGCATCCCTAAAACCGTGGGTCTCAGGGTCCAGTCCAGAGAGCAGAAGCCACCCCAGCTATTCCAACAGAGCGAATGTAACACAGGGGATTGGTTCAGCGGCGTCAGTCGAGCGAATGTAACACAGGGGATTGGTTCAGCGGCGTCAGTCGAGCGAATGTAAC
>NW_012102243.1:1802106-1803845 GCF_000951045.1 Mandrillus leucophaeus | reverse complement strand
GGGAGTGCAATGCATTGTGGGCCGCAACAAAACGCAGCAGGACAACCCCAAAGAAAACACCTGCAGCCCCTGCCCAACAACCAATAGGCGACGTCCAGGAAGACTGTGACCCCCGACAGTACTCAGCCTATGAGGAACCGGAGGCAGGACCTGCACCCTACAGCCCCTGCCCAACAACCAATAGGTGAAGTCCAGGAAGGCTGTGACCTCCCCCCCACCCCACAGTACTCAGCCTATGCGGAACCAGGGGAGGGACCTGCAGCCCCCTACCCAACAACCAATAGGCAAAGTGCGGGAAGGCTGTGACCGCCCCCCCATAGTACTCAGTCTATGAGGATCTGGGGGAGGGACCTGCACCCTGCAGCCCCTACCCAACAACCAATAGGTGAAGTCCGAGAAGACTGTGACCCCACAGTACTCAGCCTATGAGGAACTGGGGCAGGACCTGCGCAGTTAAATGGGTTAAACGGCTTCTTGTAACCCTGCTGGGTGTGCCTGCCCACCAGACACCCGATCTTGCAAAACCGTCTTTAAAAGTCTCACTTTCGCTGTTCTCTGGGTCTCTGAGTCCATTCTTTGGGTTTGGACAGGTGAGTTTGTTTATCATATCTGAGCCACAGCCCCTGTTAGGCTGTTCCAAAGTGCGGTAAAGACTACCTGAGACTGGGTAATTTATGAAGAAGAGAGGTTTAACTGGCTCACGTTCTGCAGGCTGTGCAGGAAGCTGGCATCTGCCTGGCTTCTGGGGAGGCTGCAGGAAGATTTCGGTGCTGGTGAAGGTGAAGGGGAAGCAGGTGCATCACGTGGCCAGAACGGGAGCAAGAGAGAGAAGGGGGAGGTGCTGCACACTTTAAACCACCACCTCTCAAGAGCTCACTCACTGTTGTAAAAACAGCACCGAGGCCTGAGGGACCCACCCCCGTGACCCAAACATCTCCCACGAGGCCTCACCTCCAACACTGGGGATGACATTTCAACATGAGATGTGGGTAGAGACACGGATGCAGACTCTGTCAACCCCTTCTCTCACCAGCGAACACGCAGTCCCTGGGCCTCTCCGTCTGGCTGGAGGAGGCCCACAAGGGTAACTCCCGAGCAGGAGGACTCTCTCTGCAGGTGCATCTGAGAACGTGTGCTTTCCCGGCCCCCAGGCTGTTCTCAGCGATGCCCCTTAGGACCTGCCCACCAGGACAGCGGTCCAGTGGTGGCACGCTGCTCCTCCTGGCTCACACTGCCAAGCTACCATCACCAGTGCCCTGATGGCCCCACCCCACGGATTTCAACAAGCAGAACAAGCGACTCGACTCCATCCCAAAGATGTAAGGCCTTACCTTTGGAAAAGTCTGAATGATGTATGGTTTGGGAATGGCCACATTTCATGTATACAATATTGATTTGATCTTTTTAAAGCAATTAAAATGCAGGCCAAGTGATACCTGGGAAAGGTCGCCATGGTGCAGGCAAAATCCCTGGGAACAGAGTTATCCTAGGCTGCCATATTGGGCGATTAAAAACCATCAGCATGGCCGGGCGCGGTGGTTCAAGCCTGTAATCCCAGCACTTTGGGAGGCTGAGACGGGCGGATCACAAGGTCAGCAGATCGAGACCATCCTGGCTAACACGGTGAAACCCCGTCTCTACTTTAAAAAATGCAAAAAACTAGCCAGGCGAGGTGGCGGGCGCCTGTAGTCCCAGCTACTCGGGAGGCTGAGGCAGGAGAATGGCGTAAACCCGGGAGG
>NW_012102243.1:1798866-1799796 GCF_000951045.1 Mandrillus leucophaeus | reverse complement strand
GTCAGTCGAGCGAATGTAACACAGGGAATTGGTTCAGCGGCGTCAGAGGACTGAAGACACAGACACACTGCAGGAAGCAGCTTCTACCCCAGCAACTGGAAAACAAAGGAGAGAAGTTGGGGTTCCCAGAACCCAGGAGCTCAGAGAGGCATCCCCCAGGAGTAAGATTCAGGCCGCAGGGGAGGGTCTTGGCAGGACTATGCTGGTCGGTGGCTCCAAAGGTACGGGAGAAATGGGGTCCCAGTCACTGCCAGAGAGGAGCCACCTCTGGGTGATGCCGATGCAACAGGCAGAAGGAAGGGGTCACCCCCATCCCCACCCCCACTGTGGCCCGGTCTCCCTGCTGCACCTGAGTGACAGAGCCTGCAGGCAGGGCCACCACGGCCAAAACGCGGAGCCCGTTCCCCAGCAGCAGCGGCACAGCAGGGCGCCCCAGCGTGGATGCGAGGCGGGAGGTGAGGGATGGGCACCGCACACTTGCATTCACAGTGGGCCCTCGGTGAACACGTGCTGAGGCAAAGAAGGAGGAAATGAACGGATGCGTGCGAGAGCCGCGCAGAGGCCCCGTGCAGGCTTCCTGTTTCTGATGAAGGAAATAATGTATACAGTGGTCCATTTCCAGGACAAAGTGCCTTGAATCGACTTAGGTCAGCAAACTACGGAAGAAACAGGATGTACTAGGCCCCTGCTTGGATAGCCAACGCCTGCTTCCCAGCACCCCCCCTTAGTTGCCCTCACCCGAGCCAAAGAGGTTTAGTCTAAGATGAAAGTTTACTGGCCTGACAAATAGCTCGTTTTGTCTGTTCTTATCAGCCTGCCCAGCTACTTAGGTCATAAGTCAAATACTGGAAGAGCCCCTGAGCTGACTGGGAGTGCAATGCATTGTGGGCCGCAACAAAACGCAGCAGGACAACCCCAAAGAAAACACCT
>NW_012102243.1:1779012-1797015 GCF_000951045.1 Mandrillus leucophaeus | reverse complement strand
CCAGCCTGGGCGATAGAGTGAGACTCCGTCTCAAAAAAAAAAAAAAACCATCAGCATAAATTTCACTTACAAAAGTCACTTTTATTTACTCACTTCAGCTTTGTGCCCCCCAGGATCCAGGGAGTCAGTCCTTTCTCTTTCTGAGACCGTTCCAGACGAATGAACATCAAACCATCCAGACTGCAGTGAGGATGGGCCTACGACAGAGGCAGCAACACCCTCCCGCGAGGCCATCGTCTGTGAGTCGGGCGGCAGCTCCAGCCCCTGTCGCATGATGCGAAATGATCATGGCCGGTTGGTCTGAATGCCAACACCCACCAGCCTCCAGCATGAGGTGTCCAGCACCAGGGGACATCTGTTCCTGGGACCAGAATTAAAGTATAGGCTGTGTCTACCTTACAATGTCCCTGGAAATGTGAGAAAAGTAAAAGGAAGGTGTCGTACAGGAGAAAAGTCCTAGATCATTCATTCCCCACACTGCCCGGATTGCATGAGGCACTGGAGTTCCAGGTGACAGAGACTCCTGCTGAGAGGAGAGCTGCCCCCAGTCCTGCGGGGGAGACTGACCTGCAAACAACGTGTGCACGAAAGGCAGGAACAGACGTGCTTCGTGCCATGGTCCTGGGCAAACCAGAGGCCGCTGGAGGCCGAAGGATGCCGGACAAGTGGCTCTGAGATGCTGCCTGCTTCCCCCACCACACCGCCCCCCGGCCACTCTGCTTCACCCCAAATGTAAGGAAGACCCCAGCACTCCAAGGGCAAACCCACTGGCTCAGGGCCTGAGAGGGCCACGGAGACCCGACAGAGATGGGAGCAGAATCCACACTGCCTAGCTGGAGGCTTGTTGGTTTGTTGTCTGTTCATCTGTTGTTTGTTTGCTTGTTTGTTTGAAACTACAGTAAAACATACTATTTGGCGTGTGGCTCTGTAAGTTTGGGCAAGTGCATAAAGTCATGTAACCAACAACACAATCAAGAGACCAGGCCCATGATCCCCAAAACTCCACTCCTGTGCCCCCCGCAGAGCCCCTGGAAGCCACTCATCTGTTCCCCTCCCTGGAGTGCTGCCTTTTCTAGAATGTGATGGAAACAGAATCATGCAGCACTCAGCCTTCTGAGCCCAGCTCTTTGCCCTTAGGATAAGGCCCGTGGGGATTATTCCTGCAATTTGTTCCTCGAACGTTTCCCGTTGCAGGAAGGATCCCAGTTTCTTCATCCATTCGCCAGTTGGTGGATATCTGGATGGTCTCCACGTTGCGGCAATTATCAATAAAGTTACTAGGAACTTTCGCAGGGAGGTCTTTGTGTGAACGTGAGTTTTCATTTCCCTTGGGTGAACGCCCAGTAGAACCATTGCTGGATCATTGGGCAAGAGTGTGTTTAACTGTGTGAGAAACCCCCACACTGCTTTTCCGCCTTGGCTGCCGCACCATATTACATTCCCACCAGTGATGTGAGAGTTTCGATAGCCAGGTTCCGACAGTCACACCTGGGCCACCCAGGGCCCAGCTCGGCAGCACCTGCAGTTGGGGTTCATGAGGCACCTGCCAGTGCCGGCCTGGGGGGGCCGCATTGTCTTCGGGTGTTGTTTTATATCCTTTTTAGCCTTTTCAGTAGGTGTGACGTGATGTTTTCACGCAGCTGTTATTTGCATTTTCCTGATGACTAATGACGCACAGCATTTTTTTTATGTGCTTATTTACCATCTGCACATTCGCTTTAGTGAAGGGTCTGTCCAGATTTCTCACCCAGTTTTAAAATGGGGCTTTTGTTTTCTTACTGTCGAGTTTTGGTGTTCTTTGTATATTCTGGACAGAAGTCCTTAGACAGATAAGCACTTGTCATTTCATTGTTTTGTTTGCTGTTGTTGTGTTGAGACAGGGTCTCCCTCTGTTGCCCAGGCTGGAGTGCAATGGCTCAAACTCAGCTCACTGCAACCTCCACCTCCCAGGTTCAGCGATTCTCCTGCCTCAGCCTCCGGAGTAGCTGGAACTACAGGCGCCCGCCAACAAGCCTGGCTGATTTTTATAATTTTAGTAGACAGGGGTTTGGCATGTTGGTCAGGCTGGTCTCGAACTCCTGACCTCAAGTGATCTGCCCACCTCAGCCGCCCAAAGTGCTGGGATTACAGGTGTGAGCCACCATGCCCAGCTTAGAAATGTATTTTGAAGAACAAAACTTTTAATTTTGACAAAATCCCATCAAGGAGTGTTTTGTTTCGTGTCACCTCTAAGATCCCTTGCCTAACCCAAGCTTATAAAAATCATCTCGTACGTTCTCCAGGAAGCTTTACAGCTGTGGGTTTCACATTTCAGTCTATGATCCATTTGGGTTTATTTATTTTTTATTTATTGTTCATTTATTTTTGTTTATTGTGCAAGGACTGGGTGGAGAGTCTTCTTTTTCTTGCATCTAGGTATCCAGTTGTTCCGCACCGTGGCACACAGGGCCTTCCTTTCTGTATTGAACAGCCCGTGCGCTTAGTGTGGCGGTGATGGCCACGTCTTTCTGTATTGAACAGCCTGTGCGCTTAGTGTGGCAGTGATGGCCACACCACATGTTGTATATAAATGCTCAGCACGTGGGAATCTCAAAGTAAGTGCCCAATAAACAGTAGCTGTAAAATTCCCACATTCTCTGTGTTGCAGAAGTTTGGATGGCAGGCAGGATACACCTCATATCAGAAAAGCTCTGTAAGCGCACCATGCTTTGTGGCTTAAGGAAAAAGACCCTCTTTCATCTGATCTTGACAATTGCCTGAGAAGAGTTACATAAAGACAGAGATGTGAGCCATAGTCCCTGAAGCCCACCTTGGATTCCAACGGCAATTCTGAAAGCCTCCCTGTGAAGTAAGGAGAGAGCGCAGTACCTGACACCCTCTCCCTGACCCCCAGGAATATATATATATATACACACACACTATATATATACACACACACACACAGGTCCCCGACCCCCAGGAATATATACACACACACACATATATACACACACACACACACACTATATATATACACACACGTATAGTGTATATATATATATACACACACACACAAGTCCCCGACCCCCAGGAATATATACAGACAGCACACACACACGTATATATACACACACACACAATATATATACACACACTATATATACACACACGTATATATATACACACACTATATACACACACACGTATATATATACACACACACTAGATATACACACACACATATACACACACACTATATATATACACACACGTATATATACACACACACACTATATATATACACACACACGTATATATACACACACACACTATATACACACACACACACAGGTCCCCGACCCCCAGGAATATATATATACACACACACACACACAGGTCCCCGACCCCCAGGAATATATACATACACACACACAGGTCCCCGACCCCCAGGAATATATATACACACACACACACACACAGTTCCCTGACCCCCAGGAATATATATATATACACACACACACAGGTATAGTTTCTTACTGCTGAGTTTTGGTGTTCTTTGTATATTCTGGATACAAGACCTTTGACAGATAAGCATTTGTCATTTCATTGTCTTGTTTGCTGTTGTTGTGGTTTGAGACAGGGTCTCCCTCTGTCACCCAGGCTGGAATGTGGTGGTGCAATCTTGGCTCACTGCAACCTCCACAACATGTATATATACACACACACACACTATATATATACACGTATATATATAACACGTATATATATACACACACTATATATATACACACACGTATATATATACACACACTATATATATACACACACGTATAGTGTATGTATATATGCGTGCATATATATACACATACACTATATATGTGTGTATATATATGTACACATATATATACACACATACGTATAGTGCTTTATAAACATGAGACCTTATTGTTAGCATCCAAGGGGCCATATTTAGAGATTCTGTACTTGAAGAATTTTTATTAATAATTGATTGGATGATTACTTTTAGCTTTGCCCACTCGGGACATTATTTACTTTGTGTATGGCATAATTGATTTTGTAAACAGAGCATATTTAAACATAATTTGACAGCAATGATGGTTCATTTGATACTATCCTCTGGAATAATATTCATCAAGCCTTTCATCTTTGGCATTTGTCATAGCTAAAGCCAAACAAAGCCATAGTGAGTCGGGGCCAGTCTACCAACAGGCACTTCATCTCCTTTCCTCTGAGGGGAAGAAAAATTAACTCAAAGGACTGTGTGCCAAAGGCAAGGACTCCCCAGCAGACCAAGCCTGAGTCACACCTGGGCCACCCAGGGCCCTAGCTTGGCAGCACCTGCAGTTGGGGTTCATGGGGCACCTGCCAGTGCCAGCCCAGGGCGGGAGGTAAGAGCTCCGTTCCAAAGTAAACCACACATCTGAGAGGTCAGCCAACCTGCTCCAGGCTGAGCAGGGATGACCCCGCCGCCCTCAACCCAGCAGCACCCGGAGAGATGCCCTTCCAGCCGGGGTCCCCTGTGTCAGGTCAATCTGATGCACAATCAGACTGAGAACTCAGCCGTGGAGGGCAGAGTCAGGGAAAAGTTTCTGCCGAGTCCTGCCCCAGGGAAACCACCATTCCTCCAAAGTCAATTCAGCACCACGCTTTGTTTCACAAATACACCAAAGGGTGGCCCAGGACTGGGATTCGCAGGGAAGCAGGGTCCTCCTACAAGGCACTGATCCTGGAACATCTAAGCCCATGGGACCCACACATGTCCCCACCGCCAGGCCGCCGTCTGTAACAGGTGACCCCCGGGTCTCAGGTCCTCCAGGCTTTGGGCCCAGGCCGCCGTCTGTAACAGGTGACCCCCAGGTCTCGGGTCCTCCAGGCTTTGGGCCCAGGCCACCGTCTGTAACAGGTGACCCCCAGGTCTCGGGTCCTCCAGGCTTTGGGCCCAGGCCACCGTCTGTAACAGGTGACCCCCAGGTCTCGGGTCCTCCAGGCTTTGGGCCCAGGCCACCGTCTGTAACCAGGCTTTGGGCCCAGGCCGCCGTCTGTAACAGGTGACCCCAGGGTCTCAGGTCCTCCAGGCTTTGGGCCCAGGCCACCGTCTGTAACAGGTGACCCCAGGGTCTCGGATCCTCCAGGCATTCGGAGGAAACCGCAGGTCGCTGCAGCATCTCCCGGGGTTCCTGGTGGGACAGGGCCGCGTCTTCACGGCATCTCTCTCTGGTGCTCTCTCTCCCTTGCTGGGGACCTGGCCTCTGCATCTCACCCTGGGCTCTTTGCTGCCCCTGCCCCAATGCAAATGAGGTATTTGCCCCTTTTCCTCCACCTGCAGAGGGCTTGGGAGCACGGCAGGAGCCAGCCTCAGATGTGGGAGCCATGGCAAGTCACATGGGGGTCCCTGGGGCTGTGGGGCTCTCAGGTGCTGAATCTCTTCCCAGTTCTCCCACCTGCCCCCTCCTTCCTCCCTTCTCTCCATGTCCCAGCAACCCCCTCACGCTGGCCCCTGGGGGAGGACTGAAATTCACTTCCCTCATTTAGCTGTGGACCAACAGCCTGGCTCACTCAATGCCTCTCCCACTTTGCAAATCACAGAACTCATTAAGCTGCAAGCTAAGCCCATGATCTCCCACTCCGCGTCCCACCCAGGAGCAGCTGAGAACAACCATGGGCGGTGCCGGAATGTCACACTGTCACCCCCGCCAAGGCCTGCCCCACCCCGCCTTGCATTCCTCAGCCCCTGTGAAGTTTCACAGTGGAGAGTTGCATTTTCACGCCACTAGAAATTACACCACTGTCCTCCCCACACAACCTCCTTATGTCCCCAGGCTCCACAATCCCTGACTCTGGACAGAAATGCAGGTATTACCCTTGCCTCCACTCTGCTTTGGTTACCCTGGAGTTCCATCTGGAATCCCCTCTCGTCCCTCCAATCCCACTGGACCAGGCGGCCATCACCTCCAGCCCGGGACACCGGCTCCCACCGCCACTCTGCCCTCGTGGCCCACCCTACCCACGCAGCCCAAACAATGTTCCAAAGCACAGTTCAGATCATTGCCAGAAAAAGTGGTCCCAGTCCAGACCCCAAGACAGGGTTCTTGGATCTCCAGCAGGAAGGAATTCAGGGCAAGTTGCAGAGTTCATGGAGAAGACAGAGTTTACTGAAAGCTGCTCAGATACAGAGTAGGGTGTCCTCAGAAAGCAAGAGGAGGATTGTGCCGTCTTTGTTTTAAACTCTTCTTATATGGGGGTCTTATCTATGTAAAAGCTAAACTCAGTTATGTCTACGTGCAGTTGGATTGACAGTGGGACAAAATGTAGCACTTTGTGGATTTAAATAAAGTTATCCTTGACACTTTAGTGCGTAAGTACATCAAAGCATGACTATAGCTATCTTAAAAGCATGCATGGTCATGAGGTGTCAGGACAGCTGGACGTCTGCTGTCCTGGGAGTTTGCCATTGCAGGCATTACTGAACTCCTTCCTTAGCCATAAGCATCTGACGACCGTGAGTCGTGACTGGCAAGGAATGGGAATTGATTTTAAAACAGTATCGCTGTGGCTTTCCTACCTTCCCGGTTCCCTAATGAGATCAGGTCCCACATAAGCTTCTCTCGCCACGTCCCCTTCCCTCCCCTCCCCTCCAGGTACATGGACCCCTCTCAGTTCTTTGAGAGCATCCACCAGCCTCTTTGCTGTCCTGGGCCTCGGCTGCAGCAAGCCCCTCCACCAGACAGACTCTGTCTACTACCGTCACTAAACCCCCCTGTCCAGGCTGACAGCCTCTCCTCCTTCAGGTCTCCACTGCAATTCCCCTGCTCAGAAACGTCCCTACCACCTTCCTAGACAGAGTAGAAAGCCCCTTCCGCACCCTCCTTGGCCCATCCCAGCACCTGTCACATTTCAGAATTGTTTGATGTGTTTGCTTACTTGTAGATTGGAAGCCCCGTGAGGACAGGAGCCAGGGAGCGCCATCCCATGCTGGGCACCCCACAGGTCCGTGCTCAGTGAAGGAGTGAACGCCATCTCCCATCAGAGATCAGAAGCTAGATGGTCAGATTCGTTGGCTTTTAAGTTACACAGCAGTCCTCCCTCCCCCTCACTAGCTAATTCCTGTTGCTAGATGGTCAGATTCATTGGCTTTTAAGTTACACAGCAGTCCTCCCTCCCCCTCACTAGCTAATTCCTGTTACTAGATGGTCAGATTTGTTGGCTTTTAAGTTACACAGCAGTCCTCCCTCCCCCTCACTAGCTAATTCCTGTTACTAGATGGTCAGATTCTTGGCTTTTAAGTTACACAGCAGTCCTCCCTCCCCCTCACTAGCTAATTCCTGTTGCTAGGCACCTGATCTCTCCAGAGGGCAGCAAGGCCCAGGGCGCGGCTCTTTGTGACAGGGATGCATTCCTGCACTCCCTGGGCTCTTTCCACAAACGTCACAAACGTCCCGTCGCTGAGCAGCCTTTCTCAGGGTGGCTCCCACGGAGCATGGCTCTGCAGGGGTTAATAGATGGCCCTGAAAGTGGCCCGTATGCAGGAAAGATTAGAATTCCTGGAGGCCTTTAATGAACATGTGGCTCTCCCGCAGGGGAATTGGGCTCCGTTCCCGGGTTTTCAGACTCCACCAGTTATGAAATGTATCATCGGTTTCATAATAGCTTGTTGAAAGAAAAACAGAAAACTACCCAGAACGGGTCATAAGCTGTAGCCAGGGCGGCCGACCATCCCAGATGGGCCCAAGACCCAGGGGGGTTCCTGGGTGGCAGGACCTTCAGTGCTAAAACCAAGGAATTCCAGGGCAAACCGGAAGGGTTGATCACCCTAGCTGAACCCCAATTTGAGAAAAACTAAAATGAAGGGGGCGGGGGAAAGTACATCCGGGAATTGGCAGCATTTCCCAGTTTAAGCACCGGAACATTTTATTAGGTTGGTGCAAAAGTAATTGTGGTTTTTGCATTAATTCCAATGGCTGTCACTCATTTGGTGACCTTGCCCCCTCTGTCCCTCCACTTGGTGAGCCAGAGGAGCCAGGGTTGCCAGTGGGGATGGTGGAGAGGATTGATGAGGTCAGGCAGGCCAGGACAGGGCACCTTCAGCCTCTCTCTGGCCACCTGGGGCAGTGGCCAGGAGCACAAAGCGGCCTTGTGGCCTGTGGACACTTTCATCTTCGACCTGGTGGCCCAAGTCAACCCCTGTGGCTTAGAGCTAATGATTCACATTTTTAGCAGAAACACAATTTGGAGCAAACAAGCATGATAACTCTCATTAGCCCTTGTAAGAAATCAAAATTGGATTTAGGAGAAAACAATTACATGCATAATATTATGACCAAAGTATGAAGAAAAATAAAATGCCTTGCTCATTTTAATAACCAGGATGTTTTAATGACTGACGAATCCTAGCAGGTCTATGGGAAAAGACAATTCCCTTTCATACAGTGAAATGAACAGAAATCAACAAAAGTTTTGGAACAAAACCCCATGTTGGGGGAAGGTCAGACAGAGCCAGGAGACTCCTGGAGGCCACTGCAGGGCTCCAGATGGAAGCCATGGGGGCCCAAAGGACAAGCAGTTCCAAAATCCATGTGAGAAAGCAAAGGGTGGACTCACCAAGGCAACCGGAACATGAAAAGCAGAGGGCTGAGGGCTTCCGGGCTCTGATTTGGGACAAGCTGTGAAGCTGTGGCACCCAGACAGGAGGGTGTGGGCACAAGGACAGGCGCAGACAACGCAACAGGACAGGCTCCAGGGAAGGCCATGCCTGTGCGGGCCACTAATCTCAACAAAGGTGCTTGTGAAGCTTGACTCTGGGTGTCAACACACCTGGATTGAGGGGCTCCTGGAGAACTGGTAAAGCGTTCCATCTGCGTGTCTGGGAGGCTGTTTCTGGAGAAGCTTCCCATGTGAGTCTGGATGGACTCAGCAGGGAAGATCTGCCCTCAGTGTGGTGGCACCTCTCACCTCTCTCAATCCCCCTCAGCTGCCTGGAGAGGACAGAAAAGGCAGAGGACAGTTGAATTCCTCTCCCTCTTGGAGCTGGGACTTTCCTCTTCTCCTGTCCTTGGACATAGAACTCTGGTCCCATGGCTTTTGAACTCCAGGGTGCACACCAGCAGCCCCTCAGGTTCTCCCGCCTTCAGCCTTGCACTGAGAATTACACCACCAGCTTCCCCAGTTTCGAGGCCTTTGGCCTTGGCCTGAGCCAAGTTGCCTTCATTCCAGGGTCTCTAGGCAGGCAGACAGCCTGCCGTTGAACTTCTCAGCCTCTAGAATCATGGGAGCCAAACCCCCATAAATACCTATATCAATAAAATGCTGTTTAGAATGAAAAGAAATAAACTTCTGATAAAGCACAACACAGATAAATCTCTTTCAATTATGCTAAGGGAAAGAGTGCAACACAAGAGGATCCATACCACATGACCTCAAGTATACAGAAATCTATAGCAGGCAAAGCAATAGTGACATACACAGAAGAGTAGCAGCCTGGAGTCAGGAACTGGAGGAGGGAATTGACTGCAAACAGATAACTTTTGGGAGTGGTGAGAATATTCTTTATGTTGATTGTGGTGGTAGTTAGGTAAATCTAGAAATTTGTCAAGATGTATTAAACAATGAACAGCAAATAGCTGAATTTCTGTTATGTAAATTATGCCTCAGTAAAGCTGATTTTAACAAAATAAAAATTAAAAAATTCGTTCTCTGTGTAGAAAGAAAAGAAACTCCAGGTTAAAGAGAATGGGCAGGTGTTCATTTCCAGCAAGGCAACAAATCAGGAACCCTATTTCCTCCTGAAAACAATTTAAAATGCTGAAATATACTGAAAACAGCTTTTAAATGCATTAATGATTGGCAAGAAAGTAAGGGATTCTCAAAGACCAAAATCCATGTGAAAGCAGTTGTCAACATAAATAAATAAAACAAGGCCAAATTTTGATTAAGAAACCCACCTTCCATTCTGGCTTCAAAAAAAAAAAAAGGCAAAAGAAGTCCTAGCCACAGCAATCAGGCAAGAGAAAGAAATAAAAGGCATCAAAATAGGAAACAGGAAAAGAAGAAGTCAAACTCTCCCTCTTTGCTAATGATATGATTCTATACCTAGAAAATCCTAAACTCCACCAAAAGGCTATTAGACCTGATAAACTAGCTCAGTAAAATTTCAGGATACAAAATCAATGCACAAAAATCAGTAGCATTTCTCTACACCAATAATGTCGAAGTTGAGAATCAAATCAAGAACACAATCCTGTTTACGATGGCCACAAAGAAAATGAGATACCTAGGAATACAGCGAACCAAGGAGGTGAAAGATCTCTACAAAGAGAACTACAAAGTCCTGCTGAAAGAAATCAGAAACAACACAAGTAAATGGAAAAAAAATTCATGTTCATGGACTGGAAGAATCAATATTGTTAAAATGGACATGCTGTCCAAAGCAATTTATAGATTCATTGCTATTCGTATCAAACTACCAACGTCATTCTTCACAGAATTGTTTTAAAAATCTATGCTAAACTTCACATGGAACAAAAAAAAAAAAAAAAAAAAAAAAACCAAAGCAACCCTAAGTAAAAAGAACAAAGCTGGAGGCATCATATTACCCAACTTCAAACTATACTCTAAGGATGTAGTAACCAAAATAGCATGGTACTGGTACAAAAACAGACACATGGACCAATGGAACAGAATAGAAAGTCAGAAATAAGCCTCACACTTATGACTATATGGTCTTTGACAATGATGACAAAAAGAAGCAATGAGGAAAGGACTCCCTATTCAATACATGGTGCTGGGATAACCGGTTAGCCATATGCAGAAAAATAAAGCTGGACCCTTACGTTTCACCATATACAAAAATTAGCTCAAGATGAATTAGATTTAACTATAAGACTTCAAACAATAAAAATTCTTGAAGGAAACCTAGGAAATAGTCTCCCTTCTTGACTCTGGCCTTAGCAAAGAACTTTTTACTAAATCCCCAATAACAATTGCAACAAAAACAAAAATTGACAGTAGGGACTAATTTACTAAAGAGCATCTGCACAACAAAATGAAGCATCAATACACTAAACAGACACCTACGGGATGAGGGAAAATATTGACAAAGTATGCACTGACAAAGGTCTAATATCCAGAATATACAGGGAACTTAAACAAATCAACAAGCAAAAAACAAATAACCCCATTTAAAAATGGGCAAAGGACATAAACAGACACTTCTCAAAAGAAAACACACAAGCAGCCAACAAACATGAAAAATGCTCATCATCACTGATCATCAGAGACATGCAAGTCAGAACCACAACGAGAAACCATCTCAAATCAGCCAGAATGGCAACTATTAAAAAGTCAAAAAATAACAGTTGTTGGTGAGACTGTGAAGAAAAAGAAACCCTTATACACTGTTGGTGGGAGTGTAAATTAGTCTAGCCACTGTAGAAATCAGTTTGGAGATTTCTCAAAGACTTAAAACAGAGCTACCATTGGACCCAGCAGTCCTGTTGCTGGGCATATACTCAAAGGAAAATAGATCATTATACCAAAAAACACACACACTTGTGTGTTCATCGCCATGTTATTCACAATAGCAAATCCATAGAGTCAACCCAGGTGCCCATCAACTGTGGATTGAATAAAGAAAATGCGGTATGTGTACACCATGGAATACTACGCAGTCATGAAAAAAGAAGGAAATCATGTCCTTTGCAGCAACATGGATGGAGTTGGAGGCCATAATCCTAAGTGAATTAACACAGGGACAGAAAACTAAATACCACATGTTCTCACTTACACGCCGGAGCTAAACACTGAGTACCCATGGACATAAATATGGGAATAACAGACACTGCAAACTACTAGATGGGGGAACGAGTGAGGGGGAAATGGGTAAAAACTACCTATTGGGTACTTACGCTCACTGACTGACTGCAATATTCCCATGTAACAGACCTGCGCGTGGACCCCCTGTATCTAAAATAAAAGTTGAGAGAGGCCAGGTGTGGTGGCTCACACCTGTAATCCCAACACTTTGAGGGGCTGAGGTGGGTGCATCACCCGAAGTCAGGAGTTCGAGACCAGCCTGGCCAAAATGGTGAAACCCCGTCTGTACTAAAAATACAAACTTTAGCCAGGTGTGGTGGCACTTGACTATAATCTCAGCTACTCAGGAGGCTGAGGTAGGAGAATTGCTTGAACCTGGGAGGTAGAGGTTGCAGTGAGCCAAGATCACGCTACTGCACTCCAGCCTGGGCAACAAAGTGAGTCTCTGTCTCAAAAAAAAAAAAAAAAAAAAAGTTGAGAGAAAAAAATTTGGCACATAAACTTCCAAAAAATATGAGCTTACAGTCAAAACTCACAAATCCACAAAGACATAAGTTACTAGGAAAAAGATTCAGCAGAAACAATAATCAATCATACAAATATTTCAAAATTGAATTATGGAATACAAAATGGAAAAGAAAAATGTTTAACATGTTTAAAGAAATAAAATAAAATTCCAAAATATGAGCAATGACTAATATTAAAACAACAACCTAATTGGAAAAAAACAGAATTCTGAGAATTGAAAGTATAACTAAAATGTAAAATTTGATGGATGGGTTTATCAACAAATTAAACACGACTGAAGGGAGAATTAGTAAACTAGAACACAGATGTGAAGAAATGATCCAGAACAAAACACAAAGAACCAAAAACATGCAAATATTTAAATAGAAACTAAAACACATGAAGAATAAAGCCTAACACACGTGGAGGAAAAGTTAAATATCAAATGTGAACTCAATTGGACATGGACACAAACAATGGTCACCAAGTCCCGGAACAGGTTGTGTGAGCCCCTTGAGGCATTCATCCAGTGCTGTTTCAGAGAAATCCCTATTTCAATCCATTCCTATATGTTAGCTATTGAAAAACAATAGATAATCGCAAAAACGAGTTGATCTTTTTGTGTTCCTTGAGCCCAGTCGCAAAGGGCCCTCGTGACTGTGCCTCATGCCAAACAACTCATTACAGAAGAGCTATATCTTTTCCCTTCTCCCCTTCCCATTGCAATTCACTTATTATGTCATTTGCTGATTATATGATTTGTTTATTATATCTGTATTGCCATATACTTGAGATAAAGGCTGTTTTCTCCTAAAAGTATTGTGTGTGCCTTTTCTTCTACACTCGTGCGTTTCCTGCACAGAACAACATAATGTCTAACTGAAGTTCCAGAAGGAGAGGGGAAAGAAAACGGGCAGAGGTGATAGTTAAATGGTTAAGGGATAAGAATCCCAGAACCAATAAAAGACTAATCTGCAGATCTAAGAAGCCAAACCAATTCCAAGTAAGATAAATAAAAAGAAGTTCACACCTGGACACACATCACAATGAAACTTGAGAAGGTCCCAAAACCATCAAAAGAGAAAAGACGATAACCCCATGGGAGTTGGCAGAGAGGCCAACCCAATCTGCTGACCTGTTCCGCGGCGTCAGGCCAGGCCTTCCTGTCCAACGTGACTCTCCTAAGTTCCCACTGGCCACGTCCACTCTGCTTCCAACACACGTCCCCACCCTACGCATCCCGGCCTTTCTGCTGCCCCGCCTCTGCACCTTCATTGCTCAAAGCCCCTTCTCCTCGCCTTTCTCTCTGTGTCTGTCTACTGGACTCCTATGCAACCCTCAAGACCCAGCTCAGACCACGCCTACTGAGCTAAGCCTCCCCTGGTGAAGCTTCCTTGAGGGCCGCTCTGTTCTCCTGGCCACTGTGCTCCGCGTGTCCTGGACGCTGAACTGCCAAATAGTGGCTTAGACCACAACAGTCTGTGATGTTTCTGGTTGAGGCTTACCTCCCCTCAAGACTGTAAGCTCCTTGTGAACAAGAACTGTGCTTGACAGTTTTACCAACTCCATGGCTGGTTACACGGTATGAATACACAGTATTGACTGAGAAGACACCACTAGGAAGAAACCATTCAAGGTATAAGCCTTCAGAATGAGGGTTGGGTGCTCACAGTCTTACAGCAAGGTGGGCATATTTAGGTCTTGAGGAGAAGGAGGAGTCAGGCCCTCCCACCCTGGGTGCACCACAGAGTCTTAGTCTTAGGAAGACGCACGACGCAGTCTCAGGAAGCACTGGAGGCCGTGCCCAGCATGAGAACATCCCACTCCCAGTGCTTGGGAGCCCCCGTTCTTGGGCTGCCCGTGCAATGCCTCTGTGCACCCCCATCTCCACCCCCCCGCCCCCTGCAGCAGGTAGTGGCTGGGATTCTCCCTAGCAAGATCGAAACGCACTTTCAGACATTAACCCTGAGCCCCCGCACCAGCAACACAAAATGCAAGTAATTCAAATGAGGCCAAAAGATCTGAGACTTAGATGCGGCATAAATTGCCACATCACAATGAGAAGTGTGGCCATTCCTTGGAATTAAGCGAGGCCTCGCCATGCAAGTCAAGCTGCCGAGACCCCGGTGGATTTAACAGGACCAAGTTCTAAACGTACATCCTAGTGTCTGTGCGGAACTGAACTCCATGGGCAGCGTAGACGAGCTTCAGGGGTGAGCGCGCAAATACTCTTTAGTATGTAAATAGCATATATCTGTTTGCAAACTGCAGTATGTTATTTACATGGGTGTCCATCAAATAAGAAATAAAGAACCAAAGCTGGCCAATGACTGCCGTGGAAAGTCCGTTTTAACAATTCCCGAAGGAGACAGTCTAACAGCGACGACTGTGAAGAATATAGTGAGTGTTTCCTTATTATGAAGCGAGTTCAAAGCAGCAAGAAAGAATAGCAGCTGTCTGCTTTCAAAGGTACTAATTCACCAAGAGAAAATGTAGACATATTTTGTTTATTCTTTCTTCGAAGGCTGAGCTGGTAACCAGCCCTTCCTGGCTGATACGGACGTCTGTCAAAATTTGGGCTTTAGCAGATGCTGCATACAGCAGGTGCCCCTGAAAATACAAACATTCAGCCCCAGATGGACAGAAAGATCTGCTCCGAGAAAAGCCATGGCCCACAGTGAGCTGGCGGCCCAGCTGGGATGGGATGGGAGAGGAGAGCCACAGAGCTGCTCACAGGACCCTCGCTCTGGAGAGAGACCACCATGTCCACAGCAGGTGCCTTGGGTGCCAGGCCTCCTTTCTAGGAGGGAAGTTTGCTCAAGCAGTTACCAGCTTTGTACTCAATACCCGCTGTGTGCAGAGTGCGGCTAGCCTCTGTTCAGACTCACCTGCTTCCCCTCAACTCCAGCCGGGGAGCCGTGATCCCAGGCCACCAGGCTTGCAGACAGCCTCCCCTGTCAGCAGGTCTCAAACTTTACACTTTGAAAAATGAGTAAGGACTTCAAAGAGCCTTGGTTTACATGGCTTAGATCTATCAATATATGCCATGTGGTAAATTCCAGAAAATTATCAATATTGATTGATTGGTTCATTTAAAATTAGCATTATGAACTCATCCTATGTTGACATAACATTTTTATAACAACTAACTAGATTTTTCAAATCAAAAAAACTAGTGAGGAGGACATTTTATATGTGTATGTATTTATGTGTATAACACGTATGTATTACAAAATGTAGGCAGATAAACATGTATCAGTCTCTTTAATTTCTGGCTTAATAGAGGACAGTTACATTCCCATAACTGGTTCATATTCAATCTTCTATATGTTATTTTGGTTGTAATTTTTGAGGAAAATGCATCCTCGCAGAGATGTGTGGTTAGCAAAGGGAAGAGCGCTATAAAGACCGCTGAGGTCACTGTGGCTGGCGTGCTGACGGTTAGCTAGGATCTGGCCCACATCATTGGGCAGGTTCTCCTCTGTGTGCCAAGCTCCATGGTTCTGTCTCACACTCTGTGTGGAACTTTTTCTCGTGTGCGTGATTTTATAACATCGTGCGCTGGCCATTTGGAAATACCAGCTCAGTGAATGAGGCACCTTCATTGCTCAAAGGCCCTTCTCCTCGCCTTTCTCTCTGTGTCTGTCTTACTGGACTCCTATGCAACCCTCAAGACCCAGCTCAGACCACGCCCACTGAGCTAAGCCTCCTGGTGAAGCTTCCTTGAGGGCCGCTCCTGGCTTCCAACTGTTGGCACATTTTATATTCAATATCAAAAGATCACATTTTTCAAATCACCAGTAACCCCGCTGGAAAGGCTGTTAAATATTGGGAAACTGTCAGAGACAGCGACAGACACCAGTTATCCAAAATTCTAATTTTTGTCTGAAAGTTCAGATTTCATCATTAGCACCAAATGCTGTCAGTGTTTTCCTCAAAGTGACAAGTTCACTTTGCTCATTTTTGAGAAAGTATATGCCCAGCACTGAGGCCTGGGTAACGACAGTTTTCCCTCAGTCATTCTTTCAAATAGAAATAGTGTTGGATTAAGAAGAAAAGCAGCGAGTTCAACTCCCAGCTCAAAGCCGAGCACACTCTCTCCTCCTCCAGGCATCACCGTTCTCGTGTTAGCTGAAGCCTGACGGTGTGTGTCCCGTTTTGTTAAAAGAATATTAACAGGATATGTGGTCAACGATTGAGATTCAAAAAATAATACTTTCCCTGCCTCATCAAGGACATTTATAAGTGAAGGTGGCTTTTTGTTTATCTCTGAGAGCAAAGACATTGAGAGGGTGGCACTGAGGAAGGGATGCTGGAGGAGAGACCCGGGGAGACCCTGGGAGAGACTCTGGGGAGACCCTGGGGGAGGCCCTGGGGGAGACCCTGGGAGACTCTGGGAGAGATGCTGGGAGACTCTGGGAGAGATGCTGGGAGACTCTGGGAGAGATGCTGGGAGACTCTGGGAGAGATGCTGGGAGACTCTGGGGAGAGACCCTGGGGCAGGCACTGCCCGCCCAGGCCTGGCCATTGCCCGTTTCCCGTGCAGGCACCGGCAGTTCTATGACTTTGGAGCAGCTTTTGCCACATCCCTGTAATACCAACACTATGAACCTAGCGAATATCACCGAGTGTTGTTGTGAATGTAGATTTTACCTTCTGAGTCCCCTGAAAGGGTCTCGGGCCCCACAGCGGTACGGCCACATCCCAAGACATACTGGTCCAAGGGTTGAGGGAGGGAGAGGGGCCAGGAGGACCCCAGGGCAGGAGACTAGCAGACAGTGTCTGCTCAAACCAACCCTGATCAGGGCCCATCTTCGTCACTATGACTCGGGCACTGGACTCCCCAGGCTCCTCAGGCACCCAGCAGGTAGGTGTTGGCACCTGCGGGAAGCCAGAGGCCACTGCCCGGGCAGCAGCCCCTTCTGAAGGCAGCTCGCTGGCGTGAGTGGACGTCAGCTGTCATCCATGGGTGTCTGGGTCCCTCCCACTTCAGGATCCAGTCGCTCCTTTAGACACTTTAAACCCAGTCAGTCCACTGGCCAGCAATTCTGTCTTCATCTTTCCCTGGCACAGGCCTTTTATCTCGGTCTGGAACACGTCCCCAGGCAACAGCATCCACGCTGCCACCAGGAGCCAGGAGCAGCTGGGCTGCCCAGCAGAGCTCCCCTGTGTCCGGTAAGAACCCTTATGTTTGGTAAGAACCCCCTGTGTCCGGTAAGAACCCTTATGTTTGGTAAGAAGCCCCTGTGTTGGGTAAGAACCCCCTGTGTCCGGTAAGGATCCCCTGTGTCCGGTAAGGATCCCCTGTGTCCGGTAAGGACCCCCATGTTTGGTAAGAACCTACCGTGTCTGGTAAGGATCCCCTGTGTCTCATAAGGCCCCCCTGTGCCCAGTAAGGATCCCCTGTGTTTATGCTGCTGCATCTGAAAGCAGCTCAGCCATCCTGCTTCCTCTGCAAGCGGAGTTCTTAGCTGGCACCCCTTACATGGATGAGAAGACAGAAATGCAGGGGAAAATCAGCAGCCTCGCCGAGGCCAGACTCACGTGTAAACAGGACACAGAACCACACGCAAGTATTCGGAGAAAATGCCCCCGCTGGGTCACCAACAGCCACTTGTGAGGGGAGCAGGCATCTCATGGTGACCAGACACTGCTCCCACACCCACTCAGACCAACGGGAGACATCTG
>NW_012102243.1:1768794-1774534 GCF_000951045.1 Mandrillus leucophaeus | reverse complement strand
CCACTGTCCCCAGCCCCTCGAGGATCTTGGCCCAAACGACAGGGTGGGAAGGGCCCAGTGGGGTGGCCACCGTGTGCTTGCTTTTGCCTCTTCCCTGGTGGGAGCAGTTGAGCATCCCTGGGCCCAGGTAAGGTTGTCCTCCAAAGCTGTGTATGTGCAAACCTGACTTCTTTAGCCAACCCGAAGAGTGTTACGGGCATACCTTGTTTTATTTTTTATTTATTTATTTATTATTTAGTGAGACGGAGTCTCACTCTGTCGCCAGGCTGGAGTACAGTGGCACAATCTCAGCTCACAACCTCTGCCTCCTGGTTCAAGCAATTCTCCTGCCTCAGCCTCCCGAGTAGCTGGGATTACAAGTGTGCGCCACCACGCCCAGCTAATTTTTGTATTTTTAGTAGAGATGGGGTTTCACCATGTTGACCAGGATGACCTGGGTCTCCTGTCAATGTGATCCGCCTGCCTCAGTCTCCCAAAGTGCTGGGATTACAGGCATGAGCCACTGTGCCTGCCTACACCTTGTTTTATTATACACCAGTGTGTTGTACTTCACAGATACCACTTTTTTTTCTTTGAGATGGAGTTTCACTCTGTTGCCCAGGCTGGAGAACAGTGGAGTGACCTTGGCTCACTGCAACCTCCACCTCCCGGGTTCAAGCGATTCTCCTGCCTTAGCCTCCTGAGTAGCTGGGATTACAGGCATGCGCCACCACGCCTGGCTAATTTTTGTATTTTTAGTAGAAAAGGGGTTTCACCATGTTGGCCAGGCTGGTCTCAAACTCCTGACCTTGTGATCTGCCCGCCTCAGCCTCCCACAGTGCTGGGCACATTTCTTACAAATTAACATTCTGTGGCAACCCCACCTCCAGCAAGTCCATCAATGACATTTTTTTCAACAGCACGTGCTCACTTCATGTCTGTGTCACATTTCAGTATTTTTACAAATATTTCAACTTTTTTCATTATGATTATATCTGTTATGTGATCTGTGATCAATGATCTTCAGTGTTCCTATTATCATTGTTTTGGGACACTGTGGACTACACCCATATAAAACAGTGGATTTCATCTATAAATGTCCCGTGTGCTCTGACTGCTCCACCGGTCAGCCATTCCCCATCTCTCTCCCATTCCTCAGGCCTCCCTCTTCCCTGAGACACAGCAGACACAGCAGGGTTGTTAAATGAGGCCAATTAATAACCTTGCAATGGCCTTTAAGTGTTCAAGTGAAAGGAAGAGGTGTACATCTCTCGCTTTAAATCAAAAACTAGAAATGATTCAACTTACTGAGAAAGGCTGAGGCAGGCTGAAAGCTCGGCCCCTTGTGCCAAACAGTGAGCCAAGTTATGGATGCCCAAGGAAGAGTCCTGGAGGGAAATTAAAAGTCCCCCTTCAGTGAACACGTGAAGGATAAGGAAACAAAACAGCCTCATTGCTGATATGGAGAAAGTTTTAATGGTCTGGATGGAAGAGCAAAGCAGCCATAGTATTCCTTCAAGCCAAAGCCTAATCCAGAGCAAGACCCTAAGTCTCTTCAACTCTGTGAAGGCTGAGAGAGGTGAGGAAGCTGCAGAAGAAAAGTTTGAAGCTCGCAGAGGTTGGTGCATGAGGTTTAAGGACAGAAGCCACCTCCATAAAAGTGCAAGGTGAAGCTGCAAGTGCTGATGGAGAAGCTGCAGCCAGTTATCCAGAAGATCTGGCTAAGAGCATTGATGAAGGTGGCTACAGTAGACAAGAGATTTGCAACGCAGATGAAACAGCCTTGTATTGGAAGAAGAGGCCATGTAGGACTTTCATAGCTGGAGAGGAGAAGTCAATGGCTGGCTTCGAAGCTTCAAAGGACAGGCTGACTCTTGCTGGGGAAAATGAAGCCGGTCACTTTTAGTTGAAGCCAATCCTCATTTGCCATTCCAAAAATCCTAGGTCCCTCAAGAAATTGACTCTGCCTGTGCTTTATACATGGAACAGCAAAGCCTGGATGACAGCACATCTGTTTATGGCACAGTTTACTGTATGTTTTAAGCTCATTGTTGAGACCTACTGCTCAGAAAGAAAGACTCCTTTCAAAGTATTTCTGCTCACTGACAATGCATCTGGTAACTGAGATGTATAAGCAGATGAATGCAATTTTCTTGTCTGCTGACTCAATATCCATTCGGCAGCCCATGAATCAGGGGAAAAAAAAATATTTTTAAGAGACAGGATTGGCCAGGTGTGGTGGCTTAAGCCTGTAATCCCAGCACTTTGGAAGGCCAAGGCAGGAAGATCACGGGGCCAGGAGTTCCAGACCAGCCTGGGCAACATAGGGAGACCCCCATCTCTACAATAATAATAATAATAATAATACGTTAGCTGGGTGTGGTGGCATGCACCTGTAGTTCCAGCTACTCGGGAGGTTGAGGTGGGAGGATCACTTGAGCCTGGGAGATTAATGCCACAGTGAGCTGTGGTTGTGCCATGACATTCCAGGCTGGATGACAGAGCAAGACCAATCTCTTAAAAGAGACAGAGAGAGAAGGTCTTGCTCTGTTGCCCAGGCTGGAGTGAAATGGTGCGATCACAGTTCACTGCAACTTCAAACTCCTGCCTTCAAGCATCTTCCTACCTCAGCCTCCCAAGTAACTGGGACTATAGGCATGTGCCACTATGCCTGGCTAATTTTTTAATTTTTGTAGAAATGGAGTCTCATTACCAAGACTGGTCTCGAAGTCTTGGCCTCAAGCGATCCACCCACCTCCGTTTCCCAAAGTGCTGGGACTACCGGCATGAGCCACCTTGCCTGGCCCAAGGAGTAATTTTGACTTTCAAATCTTATTACTTAAGGAATATACTTTGTAAGGCTATAGACGCTATAGATGGTGATTCCTCTGAAAGATCTTAGGAAAGTAAATTTAAAACTTTCTGGAAAGGGTTCATCATTCTACATGCCATTAAGAACATTCATAATTCTTAAGAGGAGGTCAAAATATCAACATTAATGGGAGTTAGGAAGAAGTTGATTCCAGTCCTCATGGATGACTTTGAAGGGTTCAAGATTTCAGTAGAGGAAGTAGCTGCAGATATGGGGGGAACAGCAAGAGAACTGCAGTTAGAGGTGGAGCCTGAAGATGGGACAGAATTGTTACAGGCTCAGAATCAAACTTGAAAAAATGAGGAGTTGCTTATGTGACGGATGAACAAAGAACATGGTTTTTTGAAATGGAATCAACTCTTGGTGAAGATGTTGTGAACATTGTTGAAATGGCAACAAAAAGATTTAGAATATTCCATAAACTTACAAGGTAAAGCACCAGGAGGATTTGAGAGGACTGACCCCAATTCTGAAAGAAGGTCTACTGTGAGTAAAATGCCATCAAATAGCATTGCATGCTACAGAGATATCGATCATGAAAAGAGTGAATCGATGGGGCTAACTTCACTGTCTCATTTTACGACATTGCTACAGCCCTCTACCCAGCCTTCAGCAATTGTCACTCAGATCAGTCGGCAGTCATCAACATAGAGGCGAGACCCTCTGCCAGCAGGAAGATTCCGACTTGCTGAAGTCTCAGGTGATTGTTAGCATTTTTAGCACTAAAGTTACTTTTAATTAAGGCATGCACTTTTTTAGACATCAAGCTGTTGCACACTTAATAGACTGCGGTGTACTATAAACATAAGCTTTATACGCACTGTTAAACCAAAACTTCCTGTGACTTGCCTTATTGCAATGGTCTAGAGCCGAGCCCGCAATGTCTCTGAGCTATGCCTACATTCTCCTTATCATTATTGTCAACCAAGATCAGCGCTGTGGCCAAGAGTGGACGGGTCGCTTGGACCACCCACATGGCTCTCTGCCTTCCTGCATTCTCCTTAAGGAGGAAGGAGTCCCTGAGGCCGCCAGTGTGTGGGCAAGAGCACCGTCTGCAGCCATGACCCAGACTGGATCTGGACTCTGCTGCTTGCCAGTTCTGTGACTACCCCGTGCCTCAGTTTCCCCTTCTGTAAAATGGAGACAGTAATACCTTCATCATAGGGTGTGTTCAGAGGGTCAAATGAGTTCACGTTTATGACGTGCTCAGAGCAGTCCTGCCTCGCAGTAAGCACTATTTTTGCGTTTATTGGATAAATGAATAGTATTCTGGAAATAACCTTGATGTGGGAATCAGGAGAGCCTTGGAGAGCAGTTTTTGCCTTCTTAGCCTGAGCCTGCACATTTTCTGAAACCATCGCAGTGGTTTCCTCTCCCTCCACAGACAGAGGGGCTGTGTCTGCTGCTTTGGGTGTCAGGAAAGGTCTGGGCTGGTTCTAGAAAGTTCATTCTCATTCTGAAAGGGCGGGAGGTCTCCAGTTCCAAAGCAGCCGGTGTTTTCTCCATAGGCCCAGCAGGTAAATAGGGATTTGCCAGAGGTCTCCCCCTTGTAAATTATTTCTGCTTCATAAGCACAGAAAAAAGACAGAGGAAACAGCCTGCAAGGAAGAAACCAAATAAGCCAGCTGAGATTTCGGACTTGAAAGCAGAGCTACACACGTCGCTCTGCCAGATGCCACTCGGATTCCTGAAGCAGCTCGGCCACAGAGCCCACCCGCAGCCGCGCCAAAAGCAGGTAGTGTAGCCTCGTGAATTCCTATGCAAAGTCGCGTTCAGCTCTAAAGATATCTGTGAACGCAAATCAAACGCCCCCACGAACTTGTTTCCCTGAGACCCAGGATCATGTTCAACTCAGCCAGTTTCTGAAAACACCAAGCAAAGCTGCGAGAGATGTGTCAGAATGAGAGCAGAGGTCAGCCTGACCACCTCGGCTGCACCATGCTGGAGCTCGCCTTCACACCCCAGCCACCGCCCACCACTCCACCGAGTCGTCACGCGCTGTTCTTGGCTCTGTGAGAGGTCGCCCCCAGCACAACGACAAGGGCAGTGGGTAGCTCATCTCAGACTACGTTATTCTGCAGCAATGACCCCGAAGTTCAAGCAGCTTTCACACAGGGTTTATTCCACACTCACTTGCATGCCCATCGTGGGTGCTGCACAGTGTCTGCTGTGTTAGTTGGGGGCCTCCAAGAAGCAGCCCCCAAGCACATCTTAGAGGCGATGCCGTGAGGGAAACGGGGCAGGTTGAGTGAAGGGCAGCCTGGGCTGGGGCCTGACCCTCAGGAAGGAGAGAGGGGAGGAAGGCGGTTGGGAAAAGTCTTGACCCCTGCAGTCCTAGGGAAATTAGCTCAAAGTCGCCATCAGAGGTGTCCACATCTCCCAGGAGTGCCTGGTCTGCCTAGGTGTCCCTGCCCTGCTCAGTCACTGTTGTGGGAAGGGAGGCCACAGTGCAAAGGCCACAACAGGTTTCAGAGCTCAACTGCTGGGGCCCTGGGTCAGTCACGTGCCCACAGTCAGGGACCCAGACACTCTACAGCTGCTACTTCCTTGTTCTGAAACCAAACTGAAGGAACAACCTCTGCCTGAAAGGAGCCAGGTTCATGGGTCCTGCACAGCACAGCAGTTCCATCTGGGGAAAGGGAGGTGGAGGAACCTCGAGATGGCTCTGGAGCTCCCACTTGCATGACACAAACTCACTTCTCATCTATCACTGGCCAAGCACATCCTGGTGCATGCTGACACCAGAGGGCGGTAGGAGCAGTGACACTCAACCCTGGACCTGGCGCAGCTCCTCCCCCAAGCCTGGCGCTCTCCCCAGTTCTGCAGAAATGAATGACTGAGAAGCAGGTACCATTTCTCACTTTATCGTGGGTTGAGAAAATTATATTG
>NW_012102243.1:1768127-1768744 GCF_000951045.1 Mandrillus leucophaeus | reverse complement strand
TAGGGTTTCGCCATGTTGGCCAGGCTGGTCTCAAACTCCTGACCTCAGGTAATTCGCCCACTTCAGCCTCCCAAAATGCTGGAATTACAGGCATAAGCCACTGCATCCAGCCAATTTTCTTTTTTTTTTTTTTAATTCAATCGCTTTTGGGATACAAATGGGTCTTGGTTACATGGATGAGTTACATAGTGGTGAGTTATGACACTTTTGTGCACCCATCACCCGAGTGGTGTCCATTGTAGCTAATGTGTAGTTTTTTTATCCTTACCCACCTTCCCACCCTCCCACTTCTGAGTCTCTAAAGTCCATTATATCAGTCTATATGCCAGAGTCATAGCTTAGCTCCCACTTATAAGTGAGAACATACAGTTTTTAGTTCTCCACTCCCGTGTTACTTCACTTCGAGTAATGGCCTCCAGCTGCATCCAAGTTGCTGCAGAAGACATGGTTTCATTCCTTTTAACAGCTCAGTAGGATTCCATGGTGTACAGACACCACATTTTCTTTTTCCACTTAGTGGTGGACGGGCACTTAGGTTAGTTCCCCGTCTTTGCAATTGTGAATTGCGCTGCTATAAACATATGTGTGCAAGTGTCTTTTTCATACAATGACTTCTT
>NW_012102243.1:1746729-1761762 GCF_000951045.1 Mandrillus leucophaeus | reverse complement strand
GGGTTTCGCCATGTTGGCCAGGCTGGTCTCAAACTCCTGACCTCAGGTAATTCGCCCACTTCAGCCTCCCAAAATGCTGGAATTACAGGCATAGGCCACTGCATCCAGCCAATTTTCTTTTTTTTTTTTTAATTCAATCGCTTTTGGGATACAAATGGGTCTTGGTTACATGGATGAGTTACATAGTGGTGAGTTACGACACTTTAGTGCACCCATCACCCGAGTGGTGTCCATTGTAGCTAATGTGTAGTTTTTTTATCCTTACCCACCTTCCCAGCCTCCCACTTCCGAGTCTCTAAAGTCCATTATATCAGTCTGTATGCCAGATTCATAGCTTAGCTCCCACTTATAAGTGAGAACATACAGTTTTTAGTTCTCCACTCCTGTGTTACTTCACTTCGAGTAATGGCCTCCAGCTGCATCCAAGTTGCTGCAGAAGACATGGTTTCATTCCTTTTAACAGCTCAGTAGGATTCTATGGTGTACAGACACCACATTTTCTTTTTCCACTTAGTGGTCGACGGGCACTTAGGTTAGTTCCCCGTCTTTGCAATTGTGAATTGCGCTGCTATAAACATATGTGTGCAAGTGTCTTTTTCATACAATGACTTCTTTTCCTTTGGGTAGATACTCAGTAGCAGAATTGCTGGATCAAATGGTAGATCTGCTTTTAGCTCTTTAAAGAATCTCCATACTGTTGTCCATAGAGGTTGTCCTAATTTACGTTCCCACCAGCAGTGTGTAAACATCCCTGTTTTCCTGCATCCACGCCAACATCTACTGCTTTTTTGACTTTCTAAAATGTCCATTCTTGCAGGAGTGAGGTGGAATCTCACTGTGGTTTTAATTTGTATTTCCCTGATGATTAGTGATGTTGACCATTTTTCCATGCGTTAGTTGGCCATTTGTGTATCTTCTTTTGAGAAATGTCTATTCATGACCTTTACCCACTTTTTAATGGAATGATTTGGTGTTTTTCTTGGTGATTTGTCTGAGTTCCTTGTAAATTCTGGATGTTCATCCTTTGTCAGGTGTGTAGTTTGCAAATATTTCTCCCACTCTGTGGGTTGTCAGTTCTGCTGATTATTTATTTCGCTGTGCAGAAGCTTTTTAGTTTAATTAGGTCCCATCTATTTATCTTTATTTTTGTTGCATTTGCTTTTGAGGTCTTAGTCATGAATTATTTGCCTAGGCCAATGTCTAGAAGAGTTTTTCCACTGTTATCTTCTAGAATTTTTATAGTTTCAGGTCTTATTTTTAAGTCTTTGGTCCATCTTGAGCTGATTTTTGTATAGGTGAAAGATAGGGATCCACTTTCATTCTTTCACATACAGCTATCCAATTTCCCCAGTACCATTTATTGAATAGGGTATTTTTCCCCCAATTTATCTTTCTGTTTGCTTTGTCAAAGATCAGTTTGCCGTACCTATTTGGCTTTATTTCTGGGTTCTCTATTCTATTCCATTGGTCTATGTGCCTACTTTTATATCAGTACCATGCTGTTTTGGTTACTATAGCCTTGTAGTATAATTTGAAGTCTGCTAATCTGATGCCTCCAGATTTGTTCTTTTTGCTTAGGATGGCTTTGGCTATTAGGGCTCTTTTTTGGTTCCATATGAATTTTAGGATTTTTTTCTAATTCTGTGAAAAATGATGATGGTATTGTGATAGGAATTGCATTGAATCTGTGGATTGCTCTGGGCAGTATGGTCATTTTCACTATATTAATTCTTCCAATCCATGAGCATGGGATGCATTTTTATTCGTTTGTGTCATCTACGATTTCTTTCAGCAGTGTTTTGTAGTTCTGCTTGTGGAGATCTTTCACCTCCTTGGTTAGGTATATACCTAGGTTTTTGGTTTGTTGTGGGAGTTTTTTTTGTTTTTGGTTTTTTGTTTCGTTTTGGTTTTGCAGCTATTGTAAAGGGATTGAGTTCTTGATTTGATTCTCAGCTTGGTGTTGTTGGTGCTACTGATTTGTGTACACTGGTTTTGTAACCTGAGACTTTACTGAATTCATTTATCAAATTCAAGAGCCTTTTGGAGGAATCTTTAGGATTTTTTAGGTATATGATCATATTGTCAGCAAAAAGTGATATTTTGACTTCCTCTTTTCCAATAATCTTTCTCTTGCTTTCTTGCTCTGGCTAGGACTTCCAGAACTATGTTGAATAACAGTGGTGACAGTGAGCATCCTTGTCTTGCTCCTGTTCGCAGGGGGAGTGCTTCCACCTTCTCCCCTTTCAGTAGGATACTGACTGTGGGTTTGTCATAGATGCCAATGCCACTTACTTTTCTTCAGCCAGAAGTGCTGGCTCATCCCACAACTGAAGAGAACTTCCCATCCACATGTTCGCTGAGTCCCTACCAAAATTAGGGAGCTGTAGGCCCAGGAAGGCTCAGGGTGAGGGTCTGGGGAGTGCCCCCCTGCCTCAGAGACCACCAGGAGGGTATGTAGGGCCACAGAGCATGGGCACGACCAGGGAGGTTGAGGAGCGCCCTGCTCGGTGACAGGGAGGGCGCAGGCTGACTCTGGGCCCCAGAGCACCCACCCCACAGACTGGACAGTTATCCACGGAACATTTAAAAGGCCAGTTGTCTGGCTACATGCCAGCGCAGTGTGCTGCTGCCCCAGGAAAGCCCTCTGTGTGCAAATACCCCCACAGGTGACCCTGATCCAGCTCACTGTGCTGGAGTCCCGGGGGCAGCCCTCTGTGTACCCACACCCCTATGGGTGACCCTGATATAACTTACTCTGCTACAACCCCAGGGACAGCCCTCTGTGTGCCAACGCCCCCACAAGTGATTCTGATACAAGGTTCTGGAGCCAGGACCAAGACTAGGACATTAGTGAAATTCCCCACAGGAAACTCCACAGCCTCCAGGTCAAAGCCATGTCTTCACAGCCTCAGCCCAGAACCTGGCGGCCAGAGGGCATCAAGGGTGCCTTAGTATCATATCCAAGTTTCTGAAATACAATACAAAATGATTCACAATACAGAAAAACTAAAATGTTAGCAATTTGAAAACAGAAAAGCCATCAAAAGATAGCACTCTCAAGATGACATAGATGTTACAATTGTCAAAGACTTTAAAACAGCTAAGATATTCATCTTCCACGAAGTAAGGCTAAACGCTTATAAAATGAATGGCAAGATAGAAATTGTCAACAGAAAACTAGAAGCTACATTGAAGAACCAAATGAAAATTTTAGAACTTAAAAATATAAATAATCGAAATAAAGAATTCACTAGACGTCACTATAGCAGAACGGAGATGACACAGGAAATTATTGGTAAACTTGAAGACAAATCTGTAGAAATTATCCAATCTGATTAAAAGAAAAAAAAACTTTCATGGCCTCTGAAAAACAACAAAAAGTCTAATATTGTTAAAATCTCAGAATGAAGGACTAGGCCAGGCACGATGGCTGGTGCTTGTAACCTCAACACTTTGGGAGGCTGAGGCTGGAGAATCCTTGAGCCTAGGAGCTAGAGAGCAGCCTGGGCAACAGAGAGTGACCCCATCTCTACAAAAACATTTTTTGAAACAATTAGCCAGCTGTGGTGGTGCACACCTGTAGTCCCAGCTACTTGGGAGGCTGGGGTGAGAGGATCACTTGAGCCTGGAATGTCAAGGTTGCAGTAAGCTGTAGTCATGCCACTACACTCCAGCCTGGGTAATGGAGTGAGGATCTGTCTCAAAAAGAATAAAAATAAAAAAGAATGAGAAAAAAATGGTACATATATGTGTGTATATATATACACACACACACACACATGATAAAGTAATAAATTAAAACTTCCCAAACTGGGCAAAAGAAAAAAAAAGTTAGAGATTCAAGAATCTCAGTAAATCCCAGATAAAATAAACTCAAAGAAAACCACACCCAGGCACATCATAATAAAATTACTGAAAACCAAAAATACAGCAAAAAGGATTTTAAGTAGTCAGAGTAAAAACATATTATGCAAAGGGCGCTAACAAACTGAATAACAGCAGATTTCTCACCAGAAACTGTGGGGCCAGAAGACAGAGATGCAACAACTTAAAGTGCTGAAAGGAAAGAACTGTCAACCTAGGGTTCTACCTCCAGAGAAAGTATCCTTCAGAGACTAAAATAAAACAGGGACATTTTAAGAGAAGCAAAGAGAATTCGTCACCAGAAGATCTGCTCTAAAAGAAATGCTAAAGGAAGTTCTTCAGAGAGAAGGCAAATAATCCCAGAAGGAAGTGAAGCTTCAGGAATTACGTGTTCAGGCTGTTTCCTCCTCTTACATACTTTAAAATATGTGTGATTAAAAGAAATATACATGATTAAAACCTTGCTCTGTGGAAATGTAACTGTAATATATAAGGTAACTACGAAACACAAAGGGAAGAGTAAAGGGCCTTATATGGCTATAAGGTTTCTACATGTACATGTCACTTAATGTGGTAAAATATTAATTTTCAGTAAACTTTGAAAAGATAAGTGTGTGTGTGTACATATACACATATATGTGTGTGTATATACGCATGTGTATATGTGTGTGTAGTTAACCCTAGGCCAACCACTTAAAAACTTACACAGGTAGATATAATTAAAAGTAAATAAGTACATTAAAATGCTATGCAAAATAAATATTCAAATAACTCAAAATAAGGCAGGAAAATGGAAACAGAAAACAAAGGCAAAGGAAATAAGTAGCACAAAAAATACAATAGTAGAGGTAAATCCAATGACATCAATAATTATATTAAAATAGAATGGTCACAAATACCAATTAAAGGACCGATATTGTCAAACTGATTTTTGATTAGCTTTTGGGGTACAAGTACTTTTTGGTTACATGGATGAATTCTATAGTGGCGAATTCTGAGATTTTAGTGCACCTGTCAGCTGAGCAGTGTACGCTGTACCCAATAGGTAATCTTTTCCTCCTCACCCCCCTCCCAACCTGGTCCCCCAGCCTCCAAAGTCCATTATATCACTCTGTATGTTTTTATGTCCTCATAGCTTAGCTCCCAGTTACAAGTGTGAACATACAGTATTTGACTTTTCATTCTTCAGAATCTTCACTTACAGCCAACTACATGCTGTCTAAAAGCCCACTTTAATATAATGATACTCACAGGTTAAAAGAAAAGGACTTTTAAAATATGATTAAAACACTAGTCAAATGAAAGCTGGAATAGTTATATTAATATCATGCAAAATAGAATTCAGAACAAGGAAAATTACCAGACACAACAAGACATATCACACGATCATAAAAAGCTCAATTCACTGAGAAGACATAGCAATTCTAAATGTATAGATACCTAAGAACAGAGCTGTAAAATTCATGAAGCAAAAACTTATTGAACTGAAAGGAAAGATAGACAAATCCAAAATTATATTTTGAGATTTCAAAACTTCTCTCTCAGTGATCAATAAAACAAGTAAAGAGAAAAACAGCAAAGATACAGAAAATGTGAACACCATCACCAACCAACTTGACTAAACTGGCATTTATAGAACATATTATCCAGAAACAGCAAAATACAAATTCTTTTGAAGTGTACATAAAACATTTGCCAAGGTAAACTAAATTCTGGATCATAAAACAGCCATCACAAATTTAAAAGGATGGAAATTCAGCTGGGCCTGGTGGCTTATGCCTATAATTCCAGCACTTTGAGAGGCTAAGGCAGGCAGATTGCTTCAACTCAGGAGTTTGAGACCAGCTTGGGCAACATGGCAAAACCCTTCTCTACAAAAAATACAAAAATTAGCCAAGTGTGGTGGCACATGCTTGTAGTCCCAGCTACTTGCGGGCCTGAGGCAAGGGGATCACTGGAGTCCAGGAAGTCGAGGCTGCAGTGAGCCGTGTTCATGCCACTGCACTCCAGTCAGGCAACAAAATGAGACTTTGTCTCCGAAAAACAAAAATAAAAGAAAACCTATATAAATGGAACAACATACCATGTTCACGGACAGGTATGTTGTTAATTTAGTTAAGATATCAATTCTTCCCAAAATGATCTATAAATTTAATACAATTCCAAATGAACTCAACAGGATTTCTTATAGACATGCAGATGCTGCTTCTAAAATGTATATATTTTTGAAAAAGAACAAAGCTCACATTGCCATATTTTTACTTACTTTAAACATGCAATGATTAAGATCATGTAATATTGATGACAGGGTAGACATATAGATCAATGGATCAGAATAGAGTCAAGAAATAGACCTACACAGACATGGTCAATCGATTTTAACAGAAGTACAAAGACAATTCAATGGGGAAAGAATTGTGTTTCAGCAAATATTTCTGGAAAATTTGAACATTTATACACACAAAAATGAACTTCAACCTATATCTTACACCTTATACAAAAGTTAACTCAAAATAGATCATGGGCTTAAGCATCATTTGAAAATCTATAATACTCTTAGAAGAGAGAAAAAAATATAACTTTTGAGGTTAGGCAAAAAGCCATTGAATGAGACACCAAAAGCATAATCCCTGTGAAATGGATAAACTGGACTTTGTCAAAGTTAGAAATATCTACTCTTTGAAAGATACTGTTAAGAGAACAAAAAGACAAGTCAGATGAGGCAAAAATATTTTCAAATCACATCTGATAAATAACTTGTATCCAGAATATATAAATAACTCTCTACCTCAATCATGAGAAATCTAACAATCCAGGTATTCTTTTTATATTTTTTTCCATTATAAACAGAGACAGAGCCTCACTTTGTCATCCAGGCTGGTCTCAAGCTCCTGGGCTCAAGCAATCCTCTTGCCTCGGCCTCCCAAAGTGTTGAGATTACAGGTGTGCGCCCCTGCGCCTGGTACAGGTCTCTTTAATGGCAAAACAATTAAACAGATACTTTGCAAAGACAATACACAGATAACAGGATAAGCACATAGCCAGTGATGGTTTCTCTTGCCCTTTCACTGAAAACTGGCCTCCCAAGGCAATGTAAGCAGCCCTGTGGTCTGCCAGTGCCTGCCCTGGTGCAGCCCCTCTGCCCCCAAATCCCCCCAGTTGCTGTCCCTGCACATCAAAGCTGGCCGGGAAGCTCGTGCCACGGCGATGGAGGGGAAGGTTACAGCAAGCCCAGCGGCGCGGCACACAAGCTAAGCGGACAGACTTAACACTCACGTGCACGTCTGAAATGGCACGCTCCTCTGCGGCCTTTTCTCTGACACGCGGGATTCATGAGCTTGGGCAAAGCACATCAGTAAGAAGGCCACATTTGTAAACCATGGTTCCTTTGTTGGAGGACAGAACACTGGCGTCTGAACTCATAACACTCAAACTTCACATGCCTGCTTCCTTCCCGGAGCTCACACACTCCTGGCCACTCATGTTCAGACACAGCTTCCTCCATGGCTTGGCTCTTCCGGCCTCAAGCCTGCTGTCGCCTGTGAGCACGAGGACATCCTGCAGCAGGCGGGGGACCTAAATCATCCTGTGCCGTGGCTCAGGCTCCCTGATCCCCTTGGAGCCAGCTGGGGAGTGGGGAGTCAGGTCCCATCAACCTTCTCTTGGGCGAATCAGCCACAAGCAGGGGCTGTGCCCAGGACACCAGGGAGCAACAAGGGCTTCCATCACTCCTGCAACAGGAAAACACACACACATACACACACATACAAACACACAAACCATCAACACACAGCGCACACGTGCACACATGCACACATACCACACATACAGACACACAGGCACACACATACACACACACATGCAGACATACACACCACACACATATGCACACACGTGCACACACACATACACACATACCATACATACAGACACACACATGCACATGCATACATACATGCAGACATACTCACCACATACACATGCACACACATGCACACAAACACAAATACAGACAACACACACACCCACACCACACAACACACATACCACACACACGCAAACACATGCACAAACACACATACAGACATACACACACACAACACACACATAAGCACACATACACGCTCCAGATGCCCACAGGGGTGTGGGGCTGTCCCAGGCAAGCAAAGAGGCCTGGCCTTCACTGCGAAACAGCGGAGCCCAGAGATGAAGCCCCTTCCCCAGGGCCTCATGGCAAACCCCACACCGTGGGGCGTGGGAAATGCCTCACGCTGCAGAGGCCCTGTTGGTGCCCTCCGGGTGCAGGGGCAGCGCCTGTGGTATGCAGACAGCTCTCAGGACTAACTGGAGAAGAAGAGGATATGGAATTGCAGCCCAGTCCGACTGCCGGCCACCGATAAGCATGAGGCCACAGACGCCATCTCAGGAAACACGAGGAAGTCCTGACCTGCCCGGCAGGCAGTCCCACAGCCCTGCCTCCCCCGCCCCTCTGCCTTCGCCTCCCGTGGCACAAGACACAGGTCAGGCTTCCGTGAGTTGAACAGGAGCTGGGCAGGCTGGCCAGCCTTGAGCTCCGTGGGTCCTGGGCTAGAATGCAGTGTAGACATCGAGAGACAGCCATCGAGCTCAGGGACAATGAAATACAGCCGTCCCTCCGCCCTGACACAGTCTGCACAGCACGAGGAAGGCCAGGCTCAAGCCCAGCTTTGCTCTGTGGTGTGGTAGCCTGAGGGGTGCTGCCCACAGCCACCCCCGCCTTCCTCCCCAGCCCCACTCACCTGCAATGACTCCTGTGCATCTCCCTGCATGACAGCCCCGTGGCTGCCCCTGGCCATGTGCACACATACAGACACATGCACACACATACACCCATACATCCAAACACACAAACACACCACACACACGCACACATGCCTCCACAATGCCAGCGCCAAGACCCCTCCCTCCTTGGGAGGACAGACCCTGGGGAGTTCCACGCAGGCCCTGAAAGGGGCTTGGGCCACCGTGCAGGGGCTCCTGGGGTGCCAGGTGCCTGGAATGTGGCCTAGAGGGAGACGTGTGTGAGCACTTGGTGGGCACAATGCCCCCAATCTCGTGCCCTTTGAGATGGAGCGAGGCCGGAGAGGGCTGCGGGGGGCTGGAGAGGGATGCAGAGGGCCACAGGCTCAAACTTGAGGCCCACAGAGATGGAGCAGTCATGCGTAGAAAAGGCCTCCAGACCACAGGCCCAGTCCTTCCCCTGTGGGTGGCGAGGGAGTACCCCTTCTCCAGGGAGAAGATGATGCCACTCTGCCCTGACCCTCATCCACCTTCCCAGGTTGGGTTCCAGTCCCTGCCCCACAGGAACAGCAGCCACCTGGGTGGATCCCAGGTTTTCTCACTGTGGAGATCCGGAAAAGGTCAGCCTGTGACCTCAGTGTTGGGCCTGGCCTCTCAGGCCCAGGGGGTCCCTGGCCAAAGCGGAGTCCCTGGGCTCTCAAGCACCAGAAAGGTGGGGACCGGGCTCCAGGGTGCAGTGCACTCTCTGGCCGTGGGCAAGCTTCTCAACACACTGTCCCGCACAGAAAGCGCCCGGCCCTGTGGCCAGGCCCAGCCCTCAGGACATTTGGTGTGGAACCCGTTTAACGTCCTCCTGGTTGTGACTTCAGTGGTGTACGCCCACCTGGGGCATCTGTGACCAGCCGGGGGCTCCTCGAGGCCTGCGCACTTCCCGGCTGCACCCCTGCCCTCTGGCTTTGCACCCTCGTGCTCCTGTCTCCCCACCTCCTCCTCAACCCCACCCACAGCGACCTCTGCCATCGACAGCCTGGAGTCCCGGCTCACCGGACATGTGGCCAGCAGGGCAGGGAGCTCAGACCTCACTCGTGGGTCCTCCACCCCACTATGAAGAGACTCAGACGCCATCCCAGGCGTGGGGTCAGCACAGCCCCCAGCTCAGGGCATCTCTCGGCCTTATAGCTGCCCCTGGCCATCTCCAAGGCCAGAAACCAAGGGATCTGGGCCGCTCTTTGGTGCCAGTCCACACCATAGGTCACAGCCAGCCAGGGCCGCAGCTCACATCCACTCTAACCCAGGTGCTGGCAGCTGCTCAGAAGGCTTGAGTGGGGACAGGTGTGACAGGCGAGGGTGACACCCAGACACAGGGTCGGCACAGGCTCACCCACCCCCTACACCCAACACTGTGTGGCTCCAACCCACGTCATCACTCAGGCTTTGCAAACATGCTTTCCGCTGTCCACAGAACCAATGTCCAACCAGGACGCATCCAGCCGCCTCTCCTCCGACTGGCTGAAGCCCCGGCAAAGTCAGAGCCAGCAGCTTCGACCATGTCCCTGGGCTCTGTCTTGTATGAACACGCTCTCTCAGCCTGTTCTTGGTGTGTCTTCTCTGCGAGCCTGGGCAGGAAAAACCTCTATCTGTGCATGTGACTCCTTCCTGGGAGCCGCTTTAGATACATGAACTATGAACATGTCAAAATCACAGCTTCGTGGCATACACTGTCCCCAGAAATTAGCCACTGCTATGGGTGCACATTCAACAAGACACCAGTGAGGACTCCACACATTCTCTCACTAAACCTCTCTGAAGTCACCTTTCCCATTTCACCCGTCAGTCCACTGACGAGTCCACTGACGAGTCCACTGACGAGTCCACTGACTCCATCCGGAGAGGCTACAAAACAGTCCCAGGCGTAGCTCGAGGGCTGACCCTGACATCTGAACTCTCTAGCCCTGTCCACCCCATGCTGCCTCCCACTCATAAAACCCCTGCTCCAGAGACAAAAAGGTCCATGTTGGCCGGAGAACATGTGAAAGCAGGACCTCGGGGGACAGCACAGTCACTGGAGGCTGGGATTTCAGGACCCCCCAGTGGGCGGCACAGTCGCTGGAGGCTGGGATTTCAGGGGCCCTGGGGAATGGCACAGTCGCTGCAGGCTGGGATTGCAGGGCCCCCAGTGGGCAGCACAGTTGCTGGAGGCTGGGGATGCAGGACCCCTGGGGGACGGTACAGCCGCTGGAGGCTGGGGCTGCAGGGCCCTCAGTGGGCAGCATAGTCGCTGGAGGCTGGGATTACAGGGCCCCTGGTGGGTGGCACAGTCACTGGAGGCTGGGACTGCATTTATGAGATGCTCCCTCCCCAAGTAGGTCCACACGGGTATCAGCCACAGGAGAAAGGTGTGCACATTTGGGGAGCTGAGGTGCCACACAGTGACTTCTGAGGCTGGGTCGTGTGAGGTGATGTTGCTTCTGTGTTCCTGGTAACTCTCATGCATGAGCTGCCAGGTGCCAGTCTGCCCCCACCAAGGCCGCCATGCAGTGAGGAGGCCGTGCTCTCCGGAGAAGCCATGTGTGGACACCCCGCCAGCAGTCCTGAGTTCCAAGTCTTCCTGGCACAGGCTCCAGAACATGCTGGAGTAGACAAGCCGCCCCTACAGCACCCTCAGCAAGTTCCTGACCTTCTGAACCAGAAAGCTCCACAAATCGACTGCTCGGTTCTGGGGTGATTTGTTACACAGCAGTCATAACCGAAACGCTGCCGGTGACAGCAGTGGTTTCATTTTTCCATTCTACACAAGACAGCGCAAGCTTTGGGCAAGAGAGAGAAGACCAGAGAAGTAATCTCAACATGCGTGTTTTGTTTTCCTGTGCTAATGAGGACACATTTTCCCAGGGCGAGCCAACCGCTCCACGGCTTCCTTCTTCCCTACTGGAAAGAGGGGAGTTAATAGCACTTACTGGGTGTCAGAAACTACCACCCCTCTTCCCACCCGGCTAAGATGGGCTGGTGGTGGCCCTGCTTCGCCATGTCAGCTGACGGCTGTTCTGAATTGGAATTCATTCACTCCCACCCTGGCTAAGACAGGCGGGTGGTGGCCCTGCTTCGCAATGTCAGCTGACGGCTGTTCTGAATTTGGATTCCTTCGCAGGCTGCTGGCGACAATGCGGCCTCTTGGGGGGTTTCTCGGGACTCCTGCTGCTGCTTACCCTGCTCTCCTGGGGGAGCCTTGGGCAGGCTGATATGGATGAGCCAGGTCTGCTCCTAAAAGCTACGCCTTCAGGCGGCTCGAGGAAGCGGGTGATGTGTGCGGCGTTTAGCAGAGCAGAGCTTCCGCCGGCGTTCCATGTAGAGAATGTTTGCTGCAACAAGCACACCAAGACATGTTTCTTCAAGGATGTTTGACAGACAATCTCCGGAGGGCATCTTCCCACATCACTTCTCCAGCAAAAAAATATGGCATTTATGTCTTTATTCTCGAAGAAGGAGATTTACTTTCTTAATCACGGAAATCTTGCCGTGGTCGGGCTTTGTTGCTTGCTGGAGTGAATGTCTCCGCTTGTCGTGCCAATCCGCTGTGAGAGAAGTTTAATTGACAACTTGAGATTTACCATCTCAAGCTATGAAACATCTGGGAAGCTTGAGAAACTCATGCTTTTATAGCCTTAAGGCTACTGGCAATTTGATAAACATAAGATACGGATAATTTAAATGTTTAAGCATTTAATTACTAGTAAATGGGAGATGTTTGGTTTTATGTTGTGTAGCTTATTATTTCATAAGTTTTCATTTAAGCATCCGGTAGCAGAAGCCGATTCTCGGTCTCTCAGCCTCGTTCCTTGGTGCCATTCTTTGGCAAGCAGTGCACTGGGGAGGCCTGGGTGGGGCCACAGCAGGATTCTACCCTCCGTCTCCAACGTTTGGGCAAGACCTTCATTGCCCGGGCACATCCCGCCACCTTCCCCACGGCCTCTGAGAGCGTCCGCAAGCAGTTCCGCAGGCCTCATCCTGGGCAAGACCCTCATCGCCTGGGCACATCCCATCACCCTCCCCACAGCCTCTGAGAGCATCTGCGGGCAGCTCCACAGGCCTCGTCCTGGGCAAGACCCTCATTGCCCGGGCACATCCCGCCACCTTCCCCACGGCCTCTGAGAGCATCTGCGGGCAGCTCCGCAGGCCTCGTCCTGGACAAGACCCTCATCGCCCGGGCACATCCCATCACCCTCCCCACAGCCTCTGAGAGCATCTGCGGGCAGCTCCGCAGGCCTCGTCCTGGACAAGACCCTCATCGCCCGGGCACATCCCGCCACCTTCCCCACGGCCTCTGAGAGCATCCACGGGCAGCTCCGCAGGCCTCGTCCCTGGCTCCCTCCTGTCAGGTCAGAAGACTTCTCCTCAGCTTGGGAGTGGCCAGGGTCCCAGCCAGAAACCACAATGGGATGGAAACTCCTGGGGCCGCTGTCAGCAGCTGGGAGGCACAGTGCTGGGGGAGACCAGGCATCCCCTGCGCCCAAGGGAGAAGCAGAGTCAGCCTCACCGGAGCCAGACGCAGGCCTTGGGTTCACCCTCCATGGACAGGACGTAAAGTCTAATGGCAACGTGAGTTTTTTAATGTCTTTACAGCTGCGGATGTACAAGTCAGCAAAACGGTGTCACACAAACTTCATTGCAGGCCCAGGCTTTCCTGTTTCCAGGTTTCACCAACCTCCTCCCTCCGTCTTGGCTTCCCCTCCCTCCACCAATCAGCTCTCACCTGCCCCAAGTGACCTGCGTTAACAGTGGCATGTGAATTTGCCACATTCATACACACATGAATGTATGTCTCTTCAGGCAAATACACATTTGGACAGGATTTTCCTCCTTGCTTGTCCTATGAACATAACAACGTGATCTGCATGTTTTTCTGAGAGTTTCTCTTTCTCCTAACCAGATCCTCCCTGTGCCCTACCCACGTGACCAGCCCGTGTCCGCCGTCCTCTGCTCTCTCGCAGGACTTTGCTCCAGGAACGAAGTCCCAGGCAGCCTCCTAGGACACACGTTTCTGCTCCTTCTGCTCCCTTGGGGTTTCCTTGTAGAATGAAGACTCCCAGTGGAGTTACTGGGTCAAAGAATACCTGTATTTTTAGTTTCCCTCGAGTGGCATCCACACCAGGCCAGCTCCACCAGGCCCGACTGTGCAGGCACAGGGTGTGAGTGGAATGTGTCTTCCGATAGGATTAGGTAATGCATCACACTGTATGGATTGCAAATATTTAAAAACCAGGCAGTGTAGTTTTAAACCTCAGACTGAGGAGGCGTGAGAAGAACTGATGTCTGTGTGCCAGGTGGGGGCCCAGGGGGTGGGCAGGCAGGAGTAGCAGGCACTGCGTGTGGCCCCTCGGTGCATGTGGCCCCCACCAGCCTCGCCTGCGAGATGAAGGTGTGCACTTCACAGCTGTGCATTTGACCCCACCCGCCATGTCCACCTGATGTCCTCCTGGGGATAAGAGGGGAAGGGAGACATCTGGGGAGCCCAGGCGGCCCAGAGCCCGGTCAGCTGCCCATCACGGAGGACACCACCCACCCACCTGCCCCTCAGGTGACGCTCTGAGCCGGGTTTGGGCTGGGACTCTGGTGTGAGCTGGCCAGGGTCAGGCAGATCAGTCAGGAATTGATCTGACTGGGGAGGGGAGGGCCCAGTAATGAGCATGACCTGTGAAGAGGGGACGAGGGTCAGGCAGCCCGAGCCGGGGTGGGAAAAAGGAAGAACAGACCAGTGGGCTCCCCGCCAGACATGACAGTCAGCTCCGCTGCTGCGGCCTGACCCCCGTCGCACCGGCCCGAGAGCAGGCGGAAAAGCCACAGCCACTTTCCCATCGCCAGCCCCAGGACAGCAGGGAGGGTGGCCATGGCTGCTCCTGGCACAGCACAGCCGGCACCCAACTCATTCCTATCAAGATTTGACACACACGGTCCCAAATGTTGCACTTTGAAATATGGTTAATGCCACCAAATGACAGCAGACAAGTAGAGGGTGCAAGGCGCTGAGAGGTGAGAGGTAAAAGATCACGACAGAGGACAACGCCAGCAGCCTAGTGGCCACCGCTTCCACCTCCAGCTGTGAAGATATGACGTCACTTTGAAGGGTGGCTTCTGGTTCCTTACAGCAACCTGAGCCTCCAACTCCCCTGGAAAGCAGCTAAGCAACAAATGGCAGAGCCCCACCTTCATGAGCAGGACCAGACGAAAGCCAGTCTCAGCTCAGACCCCGGGTAACCAGCACAGGACGCCAGCTCCATGTCAACCCACAGCGCAGGGCCAGCCACACTGCCTGTGAGGGGTGTGGACAGAAAGTGCAAAACGCCGCAGGTGTGGGTAAACGATCTCAAAGGCTGCACTGCATGGGTAGCATCT
>NW_012102243.1:1741360-1746679 GCF_000951045.1 Mandrillus leucophaeus | reverse complement strand
GAGGAGGCGTGAGAAGAACTGATGTCTGTGTGCCAGGTGGGGGCCCAGGGGGTGGGCAGGCAGGAGTAGCAGGCACTGCGTGTGGCCCCTCGGTGCATGTGGCCCCCACCAGCCTCGCCTGCGAGATGAAGGTGTGCACTTCACAGCTGTGCATTTGACCCCACCCGCCATGTCCACCTGATGTCCTCCTGGGGATAAGAGGGGAAGGGAGACATCTGGGGAGCCCAGGCGGCCCAGAGCCCGGTCAGCTGCCCATCACGGAGGACACCACCCACCCACCTGCCCCTCAGGTGACGCTCTGAGCCGGGTTTGGGCTGGGACTCTGGTGTGAGCTGGCCAGGGTCAGGCAGATCAGTCAGGAATTGATCTGACTGGGGAGGGGAGGGCCCAGTAATGAGCATGACCTGTGAAGAGGGGACGAGGGTCAGGCAGCCCGAGCCGGGGTGGGAAAAAGGAAGAACAGACCAGTGGGCTCCCCGCCAGACATGACAGTCAGCTCCGCTGCTGCGGCCTGACCCCCGTCGCACCGGCCCGAGAGCAGGCGGAAAAGCCACAGCCACTTTCCCATCGCCAGCCCCAGGACAGCAGGGAGGGTGGCCATGGCTGCTCCTGGCACAGCACAGCCGGCACCCAACTCATTCCTATCAAGATTTGACACACACGGTCCCAAATGTTGCACTTTGAAATATGGTTAATGCCACCAAATGACAGCAGACAAGTAGAGGGTGCAAGGCGCTGAGAGGTGAGAGGTAAAAGATCACGACAGAGGACAACGCCAGCAGCCTAGTGGCCACCGCTTCCACCTCCAGCTGTGAAGATATGACGTCACTTTGAAGGGTGGCTTCTGGTTCCTTACAGCAACCTGAGCCTCCAACTCCCCTGGAAAGCAGCTAAGCAACAAATGGCAGAGCCCCACCTTCATGAGCAGGACCAGACGAAAGCCAGTCTCAGCTCAGACCCCGGGTAACCAGCACAGGACGCCAGCTCCATGTCAACCCACAGCGCAGGGCCAGCCACACTGCCTGTGAGGGGTGTGGACAGAAAGTGCAAAACGCCGCAGGTGTGGGTAAACGATCTCAAAGGCTGCACTGCATGGGTAGCATCTGAACCGTGGAAGGGCCGGGCAAAGGCCGAGGCCAGGGAGGGAGAGGTTGTGTCCTTCCTGCGTCCCCCACGTGGCCAGAGCCCCAGAGCCCCTGAGGCCACCTCCTCGCCATCCTGCAGTGAACAACACAGCCAGGCCACATGGAGGGGACAGGAACACGGAGGGGACAGGAACACGGAGGGGACAGGAACACGGAGGGGACAGGAGTCATTTCAGCCTCTGCACCTTCATCTCGCAGGCGAGGCTGGTGGGGGCCACATGCACCGAGGGGCCACACGCAGTGCCTGCTACTCCTGCCTGCCCACCCCCTGGGCCCCCACCTGGCACACAGACATCAGTTCTTCTCATGCCTCCTCAGTCTGAGGTTTAAAACTACACTGCCTGGTTTTTAAATATTTGCAATCCATACAGTGTGATGCATTACCTAATCCTGCCGGAAGATACATTCCACTCACACCCTCGATGCGCTCAGGAAATATTTGGCATCGTAAAAATTGAGTAATTCCAAAGAGAAATCAACAATGGGGAGGGAGGAAAGTCTATTTGGAATATCTACGCTAACCAGGTACGTAGTTCCCTCAAAGCAGAAAAACAGCAAAGCTGGTCATCGAGTTGGAAATCTAAATCATATGAAATAAATGGATTTTCTACATTTTATAACCCATGTGGGTCCCACTCTAACAAACCCTGAGTGGGGTCAAATGGTAATACTAAATAATACTGGATCATTAACAACCAGAGCTGATGCCACAGCTGCCAGGAGGATAACATTGCTCCACTGACTCAGCAGACCCAGGCCTGCCCAGCCACCGGCCGCTGGACAAAGGTGACACTGACCCGCCACCCACACCCCGTCTGGCCAATGCGTGGTCAGGGGACAACCTCATTGAAGCGACCACAGTCCCAGCTCCAGAGGAGGGAAGTGGAGCCCTGAGCTGCCTGGGGCCTGGCTGGGACGGGACGGATGCTGTGTGGTGCTTACCTCGGGCCCCTCTCCTTGAGATCTCCTAGGACCAAGAACTTGAGGCACACCCTTTAAACGCCAAGGCCTCTCTCAGAACAAGAGATGTCAGCCACTGAGTTGCATGTGCATGTTCTCAAGAGGACCAGGCAGCCTGCCAAATGGACGCCACCTCCTCTCGGCCCTCTTTCAGGTGTGGGGGACACACACAGGTAACCAGCTCTGGAGCTGACTTCTAGCATCTGATCCCAGGTGGTAACCGTGGAGCAAAGGGAGATTGTTCCGTTGGACTGAGGCTGGAGCAAGGCTGAAGTGACAGGAAGCCAGACGCCACTGTCTCTCAGCCCCTGGGGGATTTGTGAGGTCATAGCGGGCTCCTCCAGCAGGGCCCGCCTCTGGCAGGAGTGCCAGGACCTCACGAAGCGGGCGGTGCCGCCAAGCATCCCTGTGTGTACAGCCGCCCGCGCTTCCCTTCTCCATCTGGTGCCAGAGACTTGGCAGGTCCAGGGCCCGCTTCGGAAGCCAGGCCTATTTAAGGCAGAAAACACAAGTCCCAGCTTTCAGAAGTGCACACTGCACACAAATGTGCAAAACCACACAGGGGTCGATTAAGCAGGTGTCGCCGGCACCTGAGAAAACCAGGGGGAGGGTGCAGCTGCTGCTCTTGTTCTAGAATGAACGAGGCTGCGTGTGGAACCCACAGACGGACACCCTCGGATGGCCCCAAGGATGCAGGAGAAAGTTCCGCTTCCCAGTCCAGTCTCAATCTTGTGGGATCGAGTTCCTGTGGCCCTAAATCCCACGGCCGGAGCCAGAGCCAGAGCCACGTGGAGACATGGAGCCAGCCGAAGCCACTCTGGGGTGGAGCCGCCTCGCCACACCCAGGACCCTGGGCACTGCATTGCCGGTGCCTGGGGTGCAGGGGAGAGAGCAGCAGGTCCCAGTTGGCAGCCAGGAGACACGTACTCACTCCAGCTCCAGCGGAAAGCCAAGGTCAAGCCTTGCAGCTCCTCAGGTCCCGAGCTGGGGCAGTTCTGAACCAGGCAGCCTCAGGGACTCCACGGCCAGGGCTCAGGTCGCCCTCACTCTCACCTCGACAGCGGCCCTCGGTCCCTCACAGGTTCTATCACCCGCTCAGTCCCATCTCTACCCCTCCCACCAACGCTCCTGGAAAAGTGGCCCATGGTCTCCAACTCTCTTACATCAAAGCCATGAGACTTGAGGGAGTCTGGTGGGCCAGCCCGTCTTCTCACACAGGGCGAGAGGTCAGAGGGCACCAGCCAGCCCGAGTGCAGTCACCCTCCCCTAGGTGCCCCGGACCCACGTCTGTGTCCACGCGGCCCCCACCATGGACGCTGACCCTGGCAGAAGCTGTGGAAGGAACTTTTCCCAGGAAGGACATGAGACTTGGCCAATTCTGCCTTTTAATATAATCACCCAGATATCCTGAGTTCGCCATTGAAAATGAAAGGAAATTAAAAGAAATAAAACTAAAGGAAGTGGCCTCACTGTGCACCCTGGGCGTCGGACCGGGCCTGATGTTTGCGTGCAGCCCTTAATCAGGTGCTCATGAGAACGCCAAGGCCTGGGCCGGCTCACGCCTGCCCTGGTGCATTATCCCTGGTGAGGGTGGCAGGCAGGTAGCGCCGCAGGTGCCGCCCAGCACAAAGGGGCCCAGGAGCTGTGGGAGGCTATATGACTGCCCATTCCTCCTCTAATTCTAAAGACTCCCAAGAAGCTCTGGCCAGCTGCTGAGAGCCCAACTGCTGCCTGGGCACCCCAGAGGCCACTTCCTGGGAGGTCTTGAGGACTTTAGCCCGTGGCGTGGTCGAAAGCGGTATCCTGCTTGGTGGACTGAGAGGCCTGTGGGTCTGAGATGGCTCAGAAAGGCCAGATCACAGAGAAAGACAATTGCTTGACTTTAGATGCCTGGCTTCCGTGACAGAGCAGCTATTCTCCTTGAGTGCGTGAGTCCCACCAGACCCCATAAAGTTAATGCAGATGGACCTCGGGAGGAGACAGACCTGGCCACCCCCCAGCCCCCAAGGCCTTTGTTACATGAAAACACATTGCCTTCACCCCACTCAGTGCCTTTATAACAAAGTACCTGCCAGGACACATCCCTCATGCATGATTTGATGGAACGAAGCGCTGACATTTGCAATGAAATTTCACAATGGCGGTGACATCATCCAGGGGCCCAAGGGCCCCCAAGCTCCTCCAAGCCCCGCTAGGGAGAACCCTCGTGGCTCAGTGCCCACCCTTCCACCCCAGGGCCGGCTTCTCTGACAGGCTTGTTGCAAGAATAACAAGAACCAACGAGAAGCCTCCACAAATAAGAAAATGCACACAGAGAATGACAAGGCATTGTAAGCAGAATGACATCCACATTCTCAATAGCATCCATGGAAGCGAGAGGACAATGAAGCTTCACCTTCATTGTCAACCTAGAATTTTCAACCAATCATTCAACAAAAAAAAAATGTGCAACAAATCATCTCAAGCCCAGATTCTACACTCAGTCAAACTACTGTTGGGATATGATGGTAAGGGATGACAATTTAACACACAGGAGGACTCCACTGTGTCACCTGCCACATACCTTTACACCTACACACACCTTTCCACCCGCACACACCTTTCCACCTGCCACACACCTTTCCACCCGCACACACCTTTCCACCTACACACACCTTTCCACCAGCACACACTTTTCCATCTACACACACCTTTCCACCCGCACACACCTTTCCACCTGCCACACACCTTTCCACCTGCACACACCTTTCCACCTGCCACACACCTTTCCACCTACACACACCTTTCACACACACCTTTCCACCTGCCACACACCTTTTTACAGGAAGCTACTAGGAAATATGCTCCATCAAAGCGAAAAAGTAAAGCCAAAAAAAAAAAAAAGAAGGAGAAGAAGAAAGGAAGAAAGACATGGGATCCAGGAAATGGGACCCAATGCAGGACATGGGAAAATGCGAGATGGCGCAGGAAACTCCCAAGACAACAGCATATCTGTGAGTAAGAGCCAGGTCGGTGCTGTCGGCCAGAGACCTCAGGAAGGGATGTCTTGGTCAAATGAAAACTGAGCAAAGACCCCAACGATGCCGCTGAAAGAACCTGAAGGTTTCCCTGGGAAAAGGGGCCAGGCCTGAGGATGGGAGTGCGGATGCTATTTGTTGCCTTAGAGTACTTCACAACTTTTCCAACTAAACACTTGTCGTGCTTTAATCAAAAC
>NW_012102243.1:1720221-1741310 GCF_000951045.1 Mandrillus leucophaeus | reverse complement strand
ACACACCTTTCCACCTACACACACCTTTCCACCTGCACACACCTTTCCACCTGCCACACACCTTTTTACAGGAAGCTACTAGGAAATATGCTCCATCAAAGCGAAAAAGTAAAGCCAAAAAAAAAAAAAGAAGGAGAAGAAGAAAGAAAGGAAGAAAGACATGGGATCCAGGAAATGGGACCCAATGCAGGACACGGGAAAATGCAAGATGGCGCAGGAAACTCCCAAGACAACAGAGTATCTGTGAGTAAGAGCCAGGTCGGCGCTGTCAGCCAGAGACCTCAGGAAGGGATGTCTCGGTCAAATGAAAACTGAGCAAAGACCCCGACGATGCCGCTGAAAGAACCTGAAGGTTTCCCTGGGAAAAGAGGCCAGGCCTGAGGATGGGAGTGCGGATGCTATTTGTTGCCTTAGAGTACTTCACAACTTTTCCAACTAAACACTTGTCGTGCTTTAATCAAAACAAAAATTAAGTTTAAAAAGTAGAATGAATGTTCACAAAGATATATGTATAAGGATGACCACTACCGTGTTGTTCATTAATTTTTTTTAAAGCAGCATAAATGTCCAACCACAAAAGTAACCCCAGTGATTTCATAGCAGCTGGGGGCAGGGAGAGGGTCTGCCCCTGAACCACCACAATCCTAAATGCACTTGTCATTCATAAGAGGATTCCAGAAACATTCCTGTCCGGAGGAGATTAGGATGCTTCGAAATCCATTCAACAAGGCTTCCTTTCTCTATCCCTCCCCATCAGACGCTCGGCCTCCCAAGGGCAGCTCTTTCTCAGGATAGACTGTCCCTACTTAGCACCAGGCACGTCGTTGCTTTGTCCCTGTTTAACGTCTGGGGCCATTGACGGTACGGAAGATGAGGGGACCCCATTCCCACCGAGCGCCTACACAGCCTGTGTCTCTCATGACTGGTGTCTTAGAAGCCAGCAACAGAGCCCACTGCCGATACGTGTTGAGAGATGCATCCGAACCCCAACCAGTGTCCTTCAAATACAGCCCCCTCCATCCCACATGCCACTCTCAGAAATGTATCCTCGGGAAGTGCTCGGAGAGGTGCACAAACAGGCATTCGAACAACGGCGATGAGCTCGCTTTCCACGACGGGTCGCCAGGGACGATCGAAGTATCCACTCATGCTCCCGCATGCGCGAGGTTCCCCAGTGCTCTGGGTCTCCGGCCACCAGAGAGGAATATTTAATACTGACACCCACCACTTCTGCATGCTGTGAAGAGCAGCCGTTAAAAGCGGTTATGCAAATCCATGTTTGCTGATTTTTTTGATGTACACAACATAGTGTTAAGTGGGCAAAGGCTTATTCAACAGTATTACCGTGTGATCCTTTGTGTAAGTTTTTCTGAATCTGGAAGGATGTGCGTCCCAAGAGCAGGGGTGCTTATCTCCAGGGTGAACTCCTGGGTGAACTTCACTGCCTCCTTGATATTTTTCTGATTCTTTTTTTTTTTTTTGAGAAATATAATACATGACTTTTGCACCCAAAAGCTATGTCCAAGACAGTGTTCAATTTACATCTTTCAGACGGTGTCCCACCTTGAAGTGCCATCATCCCTTAGGACCCTGACGCCAGGCTGGTAATCACCCCTGCACCCTCCAGGGAGACCCTGTGGCCCAACCTGGTCCTCGAGAAAACAGACAAAAGTTGCTGTGACACTTCTGCCCTTCCTGTTGCTCACAAGCGCCACCCCAGCCTTCCCAAAGTGGCCTGCAGCACACCACTCCCAAAGTGCCAGACGACCCCAGGACCATCACCACCCCCTCCCGAAGACTGTTCTGGAACAGAAGCCCACCCTGCTCTGCCTGTGCCCAGAGAGTCACAGGAGCCTTTCCAGGAGGGCGTCTTAGGACCTGGGGTGCTTCCTGGGGCACCCGGCATTGATCCTGAGCTGAACGGGTGACAAATTGAAGCTGCCTCCGGCCCTGCTGGAACTCCCCACTCAGGGGAGGCACAGGGCCCACCTGCCATCCGCGTTGGGACAGTGCCCTCTGTCGCCCATGGAGCGAAAGGCACTTCTGTTTCCACAGCCAGCAAAGGAGCCCCCAAGCCCATGGGCCCAAAGGCCTAGGGAGCGCCCCTCCCTCATCTCAACGTCAGACCCCCAGGTTCCCCCACCCACCGCAGGCCCCAAGAGGCTGAGGCAGGCAGAGATGCAGGCAGTGGCTACAGAGGCCATGGCCCTGGCTCCCCTGGCCTCCCCACAGCAGCAGCAGCCCTCCGGTGTGATGTGACCGTGAGCTCACTCACCACAATCATCTCCTGTATCTCCCACCCCTGTCCAAGAACAGACACTGTCGGCAGGATGGGAGGGTCTCCCCAGGTCCCCCGTGACCCCTCTCCCGTCAGCAGGATGGGAGGGTCTCCCCAGGTCCCCTGTGACCCCTCTCCCATCCATTTCTCCTGAGTCCCTGGTCCTATCTTCCTCCCCAGGGCTTGGCACTAAGGTAGACAGACGTGAGTTTTCCATTCAAGCAAGATTTCAGAAACAGGTAACAGGACCCACCGGCCCGGTCCGTGCTCTCCTGGGAATGGAAGCTAAAGAGCTGACACTAACTACCCACAGCACTTTATGCATAAACAGAGTCCTCTATGCGGATGCACAACCACCCGGGGACAACTGGGGACTCGAGTGCCCGCCCATCGGGGGTGAGGAGTAAGCCGTTGTTAAAAACGGTGATACGTAAGTATTTTCTAAATACGGGAAGAAGTTGGATACAGAGTTGTTTTCTATACTTTCATCACAAATCTATTCAAATGGCACATGAAAACCGACTTGTTTTAAGAAGGCGGGAAGGTAGAGTTTTATCTGCTTTCACCCGGTCTCCGAGATACCACAGAAATCTAATCACAGAAACATCGCGTTTAAAACCCGTGGCTCCCCAGGAAGGCCACAGCTAGGCCCAGGCCTTGGGTTATGGGGCGAGGGTTCCAACAAGGCCCCTCCAGGAACTACCTGGAACTGTGAGTCGGGGAGGCTCCGACTCCATCCAGCACCACAAGCACCGGTCCAGGCCCGCAGGCGAGATGCGGCAGAAACATCTGGAAGCCGGGTCCAGCTTCAGGACACCCTGGAGAGGAGGAGCTGAGGATGCTTGTGGTTCCTCATGACACAGGCTGAGTGAGAGGCCAGCATAGACCACGGGGACCTCACACCACAGCCTCCGGAACCTGCAGCATCGCCCCAACTCCAGAGCCTCTCTCGGTCCACACCACCAGGGTCTGGCACACCCCCAGCGTCCCTCTGTCCACACCACGAGGGTCTGGCACATCTCCCCCCACCCCACACCCCCAGCGTCCCTCTGTCCACACCACGAGGGTCCGGCACATCTCCCCCCCACCCCCAGCCTCTGTCCTCACCACGAGGGTCCCGCACATCCCCCCACACCCCCAGCATCTCTCGGCCCACACCACGAAGGTCCGGCACATCCCCCCCATACCCCCAGCGTCCCTCTGTCCTCACCACGAGGGTCCCGCACATCTCCCCCACACCCCCGGCGTCCCTCTGTCCACACCACGAGGGTCCGGCACATCCCCCCCACACCCCCAGCCTCTGTCCTCACCACGAGGGTCCCGCACATCCCCCCACACCCCCAGCATCTCTCGGCCCACACCACGAAGGTCCGGCACATCCCCCCCATACCCCCAGCGTCCCTCTGTCCTCACCACGAGGGTCCCGCACATCCCCCCACACCCCCAGCGTCCCTCTGTCCTCACCACGAGGGTCCCGCACATCTCCCCGCACCCTCAGCCTCTTACTGTCCTCCCCTCCACACACCTACCAGGTGAGGCTTCCTTCTGGGAAAACAAAGAATGTCCAAGAGGCCGTTGGCTGCTGCCAGGGAGAACAGTGACAAGAGATTCCAGCCGGCAGGAGGCGACAGTCACACACCTGCGGGCAGGTAGGGCCAAGAGCCGGAAGCCTCCGAGCTGTGCCCACGCCAGGGAGGTGGGCAAGGGACAGTCTTCAGCATCCCCAAGGAGCTGAGCTGCCTGAGAGTCACTGTAGGAGCTACCACCCTTTGTGTGCCCCACACACTCAAGATGGTCACTGAAATCCTTCGTGTTCTAAGGCTGAAAAGGACAAGCAGGCCATGCAGCAGGCGTATGGAGCCCAGCACCCGGGGTGCATTTGCCATCCACCACCAGGAAACACACCATCTCCAACTTCAAAGCTACAATAGTGCTTATCCCTTCACTCATTCCGAGGCTGGGAAGTGTCCAAGCACCCTGCTCCCAGTGCCAAGGGCTGAGGTCAAGGTGTGGGCCGGGCAGAGTTCTCCTGTGCCGGCCTCAGGGTGCTGGCAGAGTCCACTGCCGCGTGGCTGCAGGACCAGGGTCCCTGCTTGCTGGCTGGCTGTCATCCAGGCCCACACCCAGGTCAGCGTGTCTCCCCTGTCTTCAGAGTCATGCAGCCCAGCCCCAGAGGAATCCTCCCAGGCCAGATCCCTCCCGCTTTGAATCCCACCTGCCCGGAATTTCCCAGGCCCCGTTAAGAACTCACCTGACCAGCTCAGGGCCCAGCACACGCCCCCAAGAAGGTCCACTGAGTGGGGGCCCTCATTACACCTGGAGAATTCCTTCCCAGAAGCACCTGGACTTGTGTTGATTGGATGACAGGGAGAAGGTGTGTGCCCTGCGAGAACAGGCACTTGGGGGCCGGTTTGAAAATCTGCCTTCCCGGGGTTATGGGGAAGACAAGCGGAAGCTGACGCGGCACTCCCAGGACGGCCAGCACCTCCAGACGCCAGCCTTGGCAGAGCCCATGCCCAGGACCAGGCCCATCCATGGGCTACTGGTTCCCAGGGAGTGGTTCCTCCCTCCGGGACCCCCAGGCCTGTCCTGCCAGGACCCATCCCTGCACAGGGACCAAAGCCCCCTTCAAGCTGAAAGTCTGATTCCCACAGCCACACCTCCCAGAAGCACAGAAGCTGCAGCGGCAGGAACCAGCGGTGCCCCGGTGCTCTCGGGCAGAAGCCAACAGTGAACAGCCAGGGAGGGCAGAGGCGGGGGCAGGGTAGAGCCCAGGTGGGCGAGGCCGGACCTCCTGGAAATGCCGGTGCAGGCACCTCGACTGGGGGAATCAAGAGCTGTGACCGGCTGTGCCCACCCTGCTGGACCGTGTGACTGGCGGTGTCTTTGGGCACATCTTTGAGTGTCTGTAACCCCAGAGGGACACTCTGAATGTCACCGAACCCCAAACATTCCTGCCCTGGAAAGTCAGGAGCAGAAGAGGTGTCGCCCTCACAGGGTGGAGCAGGAGGGCCCATGGTCATAGCTGTGCCCAGATGGGCAGGAGCCTCCTAAGGAGGGAGAGGAGCAAAGCCTTCCAGGGAGTGTGAGGAGCAGCCTCCGGAACCCCGAGGACTTTCCAGGCAGCAGGTATGAAGGCCCTGGGGCCCCACAACGTACAGGCTGCAGAACGGCTGGGCAGCCAGCCTGGGGGAGGAGGGAGCGGAGAGGGGAGGGAAATCAATCAGAGGAGCGGGGCGGGCGGGGAAGGCTGGGCAGGACCTTGTGGGCCTTCGAAGCTTTGGCTTTAGGCCGAGTCTGAGATGGGAGCCCCAGGAGGGTGCTGAGCCCCGGAGTGACCTGAACTCTGCCCCGCGGACAGCTGCGTGGAGATGGCCTGGGTGGGGGCCCATGCTGTGTATTGTTCAGTTAATGGCGCTTAAGCCACGCTCACAACCCTGGTATTGGGGGGGTAGGCAGAGCACAGATATGGTGGCCCCAGAGTAAGTTCCACGGCAGAAGAATCCAGAAGGAAAAGCTCAGATTCCCAGAGGCAAGCAGGTGGAAGACACCACAGAGACACGTCAGAACTTAGAGAGGCCAGCGGAGCTCAGCCGGTAGAGGTCTGTGAGCCAGAAACCCGTCAGGGCCGGCGTGAGCTCAGGTCAATGCCTCGGGCAGCCACAGGGAGGGAGAAGCCAGCAGGACGCGTGGAGATGGGCAGCAGGAGTGCAGCGGCCCCAGGTGCGGCCAGGCCCAGCCAGGGAGACAGCGGATCTCACAGTGCCTCGGGCACTGGGCACAGCCCTGGCGTTTTGTTTGGTGGTGTTGATGCGGATTTCCTTGGCACTGGAACTAACCGCCACGTGCCTCAGTGGCTCACAGCACCACAGATGTCTTTCTTCACACTCCGGGGGTCCGTGCGGAGTGAAATGGGGTCCTCTGGGCTAGACTCCAGGTGCTGGCAGGGCTGGTTCCTTCTAGAGGCCCCAGGGGGAAAACCCTCCTCTCGGCCCTTCCAGGTTCTAGAAGGAAGCTGCCCCCATTCTCAGAGTCAGCAGCGTCCAGCTGAGTCCTCACACTGCCCTCCCTGGTTCTGAGCCCCTCGGCTTCTCCACACTCCTCCCCACGGGGTAAGGTCAGCTGATGAGCAAATTGAGCCCCTCACGGCACCCCCCATGGCCCCCCACAGCCTAGCGTATCTATAGGTCCCAGAGTGGGACAGCAGCATCCTTGGGGACATGATTCTGCCAACTCCAGTGGCACTCTCCAGTCTGGTGTGGAGGAAGCGATGGAGGAGAAGCCTGGGTGCATGCCTGGGGCAGGATGTGGACCCAGCATGGCCAGAAGCAGCAAATCAAACTGAGACCGTGGACCTGCAGCGGACTTGAGTCGGGGGTGCTGAGAGGCAACGCCAGGGCCTTTACTGAGAAGTCCGTGCAGGTGCGTAAACCGGAGACTCACCCAGGGGCGGCCCTGGGCACCCCCATCCCGAACAGGTCTCTTTGTGGAGTTCATCATCAGCGTGCAGTGGTTCAGAGCCTGCTTCTGACGGAGGCGGCCGCCCAGGGCCACAGGGGCGGCGGGGATCCCAAGTCCTCATGAGGCCATGCTGAGTTGGTTGGCAGCACCCAGGGAGTGACTGTGGAGGTCTGATCCCCGTCTGGTCCTCAGGCAGGGGCAGTACAGCCTTCACCTACAGTCTACTCCAAAGCTGACACCACGATCTCTAAAGCCTGGGGCAGGAGGCCAGCCTCAGCCACCACCGTGCCACCTGAGAACAGGAGCGAGGACCAACGTTCCGCGCTCTCGTTCACACCCAGACAAAGGACGCTGTGTTGACGGATGGAGCCACGGAGGGGGAGGAAGCTGTCTCGACAGCCTCGGCCCTGCTGCAAGCCCATCAGGAAGCTCTAAGCCGGTTTCAGGATGAGGCAGTACTGCGCCCCATTTCCTCCCCAAGGGCCTGGAGTGACTTCAGAGAATCAAATGCATGGTGAGCGGGTGGGATAGGGGGAGCAGGGGGCTTCCTGATGGTCATTCGAGTCCAAGAAATGCTGAGCAGGAGAGATGGGGGCACATTTTTAGGAAGAATGTTTCTGAAGCATGTGTCCACGGTGCCGCAACCCCTGAGTGACTGCGGGAGGCGTGACGGGCCTTAGATCCATACAGGTTCGACGGCCCCTCGGCAGTGCGGCCCCTCGGCAGTGGGGCCAAAGCGCCATCGCTGGCAGCTGGTCGGGAGGAGGGTGAAAGAGAAATCCTGGCTGCACACAGAAGGCACCAACTGTTTGCTCATCCCAGAGCAGGGCAGTGGTCCCAGGCAGGTAGGACATCAGATACTGAAACACGAGCAGGTTTCCGGCGTGGAGACTACAGGGCTGGATCAGTCTGAGTCCTCCGGAGAAGCAGGAACAGGAGGACGACCTGTCCTATTCACAAGTCACCGCAACGAGTCACCACAGCGAGTCACCGCAACCAGTCACCGCAGCGAGTCACCGCAGCGAGTCACCGCAACCAGTCACCGCAGCGAGTCACCGCAACGAGTCACCGCAGCGAGTCACCGCAACCAGTCACCGCAGCGAGTCACCGCAGCGAGTCACCGCAACCAGTCACCGCAGCGAGTCACCGCAGCGAGTCACCACAACGAGTCACCGCAGCGAGTCACCACAACCAGTCACCGCAGCGAGTCACCGCAACGAGTCACTGCAAACTCCATCCCTTCTTTAGGACTTCAGCTCCTCATCAAATGGCTCAAGAACCAGCGTTTTAGAGACACTTTTTTCCCAGTGTGACTGTCCTGGAAAGGGGTTTCATGAACAACCCTCTTTCTAGGCCCAGGACCCTCCCAGTGACCTGGTGGACAGAACCAGTTCTCTTTGGCCACCAGGCTGTCTCCTAAAGTCACTAGAGCCTGGGGACCTTGATACAGTAACCTGGTTCCACAGCAGCCTGATAGCCAGTCACACCTGCACGACTCCCATGGGGCAGACAAATTGCTTTGGTCTGGGGATCCCCAGCCGCTGAACACTGGCCATCGTTACCTGCATAGGGAGCTGGTCCCTAAACGCCCCATCACCTTGGCTGGACTTGACTTGCAGCCTCCACACCACAGCTACGTCCCGACTGCTGGGAGGAGGAGCGAGTTTTGATCTCTTCACCAGCCATTTGTGTCTCCTGTTCCATGGGATGCCTTTCCATATTCTCTGCTTACTATTGGTGTCTTTTTATCAGAGTGTCAGAACACTTTAATGTAAGAGATATTCACTTTTTGTTTAAAATTTTTGTTTAAATGTTGCCAAATGTACCAGAAGCAAATAATCAAGGGGGGGAATTTTGCACCTCGTAAGACAGACTCTAATTCCCTTTATGGCTTTTAGATATCCCTTCTCATGGGAGAAGCTCTCTCCCATCCCAAGGGTATAGAATGCTATCTTTAGTTATCCTTTAATATTTTCACACTTTACATCTAAGTCTTCATGCTCGATGGAGTTTATTTTTATGCATGGTATGATACAGGATTCTGGATCTTTCCCTCATCGCCCATCATGCCAACACCTTCTGTTACTCAAGCCCCCAGCTCCCACTGAGCTGCCTGAAATTCCCCTGGAACTCGGACGCGCTCCAGGCAGCTCTTCTTGCATATTCCTGGGGCCAAAACCATGCCATCAGGATTCCGTCGGCTCTGTTGGGATCTAAGTATCTGATAAGGTGTGATTCCTGGTACACTGTTCTTTAGAAAACATTCTCAACTATTTTCAGACACTATTCCTCGATGTGAATTTAAATATTTCTTTTTATTTCAAAAAAGAAAATGGAAAACATCGCTTTAGGATTTCTGTTTAAGTGGCATCCCATTCACACATTCATAGGGGAAGGACTGAGGTTTTCATGACACTACCTCGTTCACCTGCAACCTCCTTGCATTTCTCTAGGTGTTGCTCTGTGTACACGCACTGTCTACAAGTGCTTCTCCTCCACACAGAGACAAGCCTCCCAGTGTCATCCTCCTTCTTAGAAGCTGCACCTGCTCAACTTTCCGCTCAGGTCTCACATCAAAGATTTTGCTCTCCTGCGTATTCACGGGGCCTTTCCTTTGGGGGCGCCATTGCTTAAGACCCCTGGGATGGCAAGTTTTATGTGTCAATTTGGCAAGGCCACAGTACCCAGACATTTGGCCAAAAATTGTTCTAGCTGTTTCTGCGAAAGTACTTTCTAGGTGAGATTAACACTTAGATCAGTAGAGTTGGAGTAAAGCAGATTACCCTTTGGGATATGGTGGATCTAAGACAATCAGCTGAAGGCCTCTGTAGAAAAAAGCCTGAGGTGTCTTGGAGAAGAGGGAGCTCTGCCAGAGGGTGGCCCTCGGCCTCGAGCTGCAACACCAGCCCCTCCCTGGTTCTCCAGCCTGCAAACCACCCTGCAGACTTCAGACTAGCAGCCTCCACAATCCTATGGCCAATCCTTAAAATAAGACTAATTAAATCCTTAAAATAAATCCGGAAACAGAAAGGAAGAGTGTCAGAGGAGGCGTAAATGAAGGTTAAATAAAAGTATTTGTTTTTCTTATTTTTAATTGATCTAAAAGATAGCTGTTCAAGGCCGGGCGCAGTGGCTCATGCCTGTAATCCCAGCACTTTGGGAGGCCAAGGCGGATGGATCACCTGAGGTCAGGAGTTCAAGACCAGCCTGACCAACATGGTGAAACCCTGTCTCTACTAAAAATACAAAAACTAGCCGGGTGTGGGGGCGCATGCCTGCAGTCTCAGCTACTCGGGGGGCTAAGGCAGGAGAATTGCTTTAACCAGGGAGTCAGAGGTTGTAGTGAGCCAAGATTGCACCACTGCACTCCAACCTGGACGACAGAGCAAGACTCCATCCCAAAAACAAAAAGAAAGCTACATAAAATAATAATAGCAACAATGTATTAAGTGAGTATAACACATGGACAAATAAAATAAACGAAAGTAAAGTGTTGTCACAGAAATGAGAGGGAGGAATTGAGAAGACTTTCTTATAAGTTGAAGGCACCACATGGAAAGGGATAATGGTGTTATTTAAAGCCGAACTTAGATGAGTTAAAAATGTGTATCCAGCATCCTTGGGGGCTTGGTTCTAGGACCCCCCACGGATACCAATATCCAAAGATACTCAAGTCCCGTATGTAAAATGGTATAGTATTTAATGTAACCCACACACATCCTCCCATATTATGATACCTAATACAACGTAAATGCTATGTAAATTGTTGCAATAACGTATTATTTAGGGAATGATAACAAGAAAAAGAAGCCGGTACATGGTGCAGGCTTACCATCCTTTTTTTTCTTTTTCTTTCTCTGAGTATTTTCAATTGGTGGTTATTTGAATCCACATAACCGGGACCCACAGATGTGGAAGGCCTGCTCCATTGTAAACCCCGAAGCGATCACTAAAAAGTGACTTAAAAAGAAGTATGATTGACATTCTAACAGAGGAGATAAAACAGAATCATAGAAAATGCTCAGTTAAAACCAGAGAAGACAGAAAAAGTTGGAGGGAAAAGCAACAAAGGATAATCACAGTGTAAAAAAGTCACAAACATGAATTCAACACTATCAGTAATCACTTTAGATGCAAATGGTCTCAACACACCAGTTGTAAGACAGAAACGGTCAGAGTGGATAGAACAAGTGAGACTAGAATAGGTTGAAAGTAAAAGGATGGAGGGAGTTATTCCATGGAGCAGTAACTGAAAAATCTCTAGATTCACCGTACAGGAGCCCCCCTTGTCCTCCGGGGATACATTCCAAGGCCCCCAGTGGATGCCTGAAACCGAGGGTAGTACTGAACCCTGTATATACTGTTTTTGGGGGGTTTTTCTGGCGGGGGGGTATCTGGTAACTTAGATGGCTGCTGAGTGGCTGACAGACAGGCAGGGTAAATGACAGGGGTACAATGGACAAAGGGAGACTCACATCCAGGAGGATGGGGAAGGACAGCATGAGATTTTGTCATGCTACCCAGAATGGCATGAAATGTTAAACTTATGAATTGCTTACTTTGGAAATTTCCATTTAATACTTGTATACCATGGTTGATTGCGGGTAACTAAAACCACAGAAAGTGAAATTACAGATAAGGGGCGACTACTGTAATAATTTCAGATTCCTGGACTAGGAACATTATCAGGGATACACAGGAGCATTCAGGCTGGACACAGTGGCTCACACCTGTAATCCCAGCACTTTGGGAGGCCAAGGAGGGCAGATCACCTGAGGTCAGGAGTTCGAGACCAGCCTGGCCAACATGGTGAAATCCCGTCTCTACTAAAAATACAAAAATTAATCAGGCGTGGTGGCAGGCGCCTGTAATCCCAACTACTCGGGAAGCTGAGGCAGGAAAATCACTTGAACCTGAGAGGTGGAGGTTGCAGTGAGCCTAGATGGCACCACTGCATTCCAGTCTGAGTGACAGAGCGAGACTCTGTCTAAAAAAGAAAAAACAACAACAACAAAAAAGTGGGGGTTCCAGGGAATCTCTTCCCCAGAAGACACAATAATCCTGACACCCAAGTGTCACCATACATGAAGCAAACACTGGGAGAGCTGCAGGGAGAAGGAGGCAGCCACCGCTCAGGTGGAGATTTTAACACCGTTCTCTCAGTAACTGACAGATCCAGCAGACTAGAAATCAGCAAAGATCAAGTTGAACTGAACAGCCTCACCCATCAAATGGATCTAATTGACATCTATTGAACACTCGATCCAACAACAGCAGAATGCACATTCTTCTCATACAGCAAGAAAAGCAAAAGCTGTTACTTTTCTATATGCCAACAATGAACAACTAGAATTTAACATGTATAAAACAATACAATTTACAATAGCTCTGAAAACAAAAATATTTAAGCATATACTTAAGTAAGAAAATCATCATCTGTATGCAGAAAACTAAAAAACACCAGTGAAGGAAGTCAAAGAAGGTCCAAATGAATGGAGAATATTTGTGGTTACAGATTGGATGTCTTAATAGTGTTAAGATGTTAGTTCTTCCCAACTTGATCTATAGATTCAATGCAGTTGCAATCAAAATCACTGCAAGCCATTTTATAGATATTGACAAACTGATTCTAAAGTTTATGTAGAAAAGCAAAAGACCTAGAATAACCCATTCTAAAAAAGGATGAATTTGGAGGACTCACTCTGCCCAATTTCATGAGTTACAATAAAGCTACAGTAATCAAGACAGCTTAATACCGGCAAAATAATAGACACATGGGTCAATGGAACAGAATACAGAGCCCCATTACAGACTGACATAAATATAGTCAACTGATATTTAACAAAATCACAAACGCACGTCAAAGGAAAAAGGATAGTCCTTTCAGCAAATGGTGCTGGAACAAGGATGCCCATATGCAAAAAGCTGAACCTACACACGGGTGTCACACCTTTCACAAAAAAAAAATAAGTAAAAGAATTCAAAATGAATTACTTTTTTTTAATGAGACAGAGTCTCACTCTTGTCACCCAGGCTGGAGTGCAATGGTGCAATCTCGGCTCACTACAGCCTCCACCTCCCAGGTTCAAGCTGTTCTCCTGCCTCAGCCTCCTGAGTAGCTGGGACTACAAGCATGTGCCACCATGCCCAGCTAATTTTTGTAGTTTTAGTAGAGATGGGGTTTCACCATGTTGGTCAGGCTGGTCTTGAACTCCTGACCTCAGGTGATCCACCCACCTTGACCTCCCAAATTGCAGGGATTACAAGCGTGAGCCACCATACCCAGACATTAATTACTTCTAATAGGTCCAGGGTTTCTTTAGGGGGCGACTGAAATGTTTTGAAACTAGTGATGATAGATGCTCAAACTTGTGGATACACTTTAAAAAAAAAATAATTGTACATTTTAACAAAGTGAGTTTTATATTATATTGCAATGAGTTTTACATTATATGGCAATAAAATAAAATTAACTCAAAATAGTTCATACACACAAATGTAATGTGCAAAACTATAAAATTTCTAGAGGAAAACATAAGAGAAAATCTATATGACCTTGGGTTTACTGATGAGTTTTTAGATACAACACCAAGAGCACAGTTCATGAAAGAAAAAAAATTGGTAAGTTGGACTTTATTAAAATTAATTTTTCTGCTCTGTGAAAGACACTGTTAAGAAAATTTTTTTAAAAACTCACCAACTGGAGGGAAATATTTGCAAAACAAATATGTGACAAAGAACTTTGTGATAGTCCATTTTAATGTGTCCTCTTGGCTGTGGCATGGGATGCCCACACGAAACATTATTGCTGGGTGTGTCCTTGAAGGTGACTCCAGACGAGGTCAGCATTTAAACTGGTGGACTCAGCAACAGAGATTGTCCTCCCCACTGCAGGTGTTTAAACTGGTGGACTCAGCGACAGCGATTGTCCTCCCCACTGCAGGTGTTTAAACTGGTGGACTCAGCGACAGCGATTGTCCTCCCCACTGCAGGTGTTTAAACTGGTGGATTCAGCGACAGAGATTGTCCTCCCCAATGCAGGTGGGCACCATGCCATTCACCGAGGGCCTGAACAGAGCAAAAAGGTGGAGGAGGAAGGAATTCTCTCTTTTCTTCTTCCTGCCAGCCTGCACGAGCAGGGCCATTGGTCTTCTTCTGGCCTTGGACTGAAATTTATACCATCAGGTCCTCTGGTTCTGTTTCTCTTGAGAACACTAACACAGATTTGTGTCCAAAATACACAAAGAACATTTATAACTCAACAATGTGAAGTCAGGCAAACCAATTTAAAGATGGGCAAAAGATCTAGAAAGCTACCTCTCCAAAGAAGATAGACACATGGCAAATAAGCACATGAAAAGATGCTAAATATATATTATAACTAAGCAATTCCAAATTAAAACAACAAGGAGACCCCACCCCACATCTGTTAGAAAGGAGAAAGCGTTTTAATTGATGACACCAAATGCAGGTGAGGATGCAGAGCAATGGGAACTCTCATTCGTTGCTGGGGGATGCGAAATGAGCCCGCCGCTTTGGAAGACGTCGTGGCAGTGTCTTATAAGGCTAAACAGAGTCGTACCACATAACCCAGAAGTTTCGCACCTACATATTCACCCGATTGATTTGAAAATTTTGTCCACACTAAAGCTTCCACTGATTGTGGCAGCCTTTATAATCACCAAAAACTGAAAGCAAAGAAGACATTTCTCCATTGGTGAGTGGATAAACTGTGGTACATCCATACAACAGAGTATTATCTAGCATTAAAAGGAAACGTGCTACCAAGTCACGTGAAGACATGGATGAATCTTAAATGCATATTGCCAAGATTCCAGTCTGAAAAGGCTACATGCCATATGATTCCGTTTATACGACATTCTGGAAAATGCAAAACTGTAGACAGTAAACAGATCAGTGGTCGTCAGGGGTCTCAGAGGGTGGGGAATGGGAGGGGTTAGTTGAATAGGTAACACATGGGATTATTTTAGGGCAGTGAAACTCTTCTGTATGATACTATAATGGAGAATATATTACACTATACATTTGTCAAAAACTATAAAACTTTACAGCACAAAGAGCAAATCTTCATGTATAGAGGCTTTTAAAAAATTATTGAGGAGGTTAGGTTAGCTAAGTGTTTTAATTTTTTGCAGAGTTGGGGTTCCACTTTGTTGCCCAGCCTGGCCTCAAATACCCAGCTCGAGCGATCCTCCCACCTCAGCCTCCCAAAGTGCTAGGATGACAGGCATGAGCCACAGGCCTGGCCTATGTTCCCATCTTTTTATAATTCAAAATAAACTTCAGTAAACATCTTTGCAGCTAAATCTCTGAAATATGATTAATTACTTCCAGGAAATAGAATGGTTGCAAAGCTGTGCTCAACCTAAAGATTTCGATAAATGCCCGTAAGTGGATGTCAGGAAAAATTTTACGATCTTACCCTCTTGTAACTATTATATACAAGCATCTTCCTCCCTAAAGATTTGCTAAATATTTGTAACTTCACAGGTTAAGTGTTGGCTTTAGGATTGTTTTGAGTCACATTATCTTGATTGTGAGTGAGGTTAATCATTTTTCATGTACATTTCTCCATTTTATTATTTTTGTTGTGTCTATTCACATAGTTTGTTTACATTTTGATTTTATAGCTTTTCCTTTCCTTACACATATGACTTTATTTACATTTGTCATGTAAGTCGCAAATATTTTCTTCATGTAAAAATCTTTAGGACAAAAAAAATCCTTTGCAACTATCAGATTGTATCATATGCCCCATGTTCAAAGTGGAAAGCTATTTCTTTTGTCTCATTTTGTCACTTACTCTCCTGAGCCTTCCCCTCCCTCCCTCCCTCTGCTCACCAGGGGCCACCATGCCAGGCTGTTCGGTGGAGATGGGGTCTCACTTTGTTACCCAGGTTGGTCTCAAACACCCGACCGTCACGTGGTCCTCCGTATCTGGGCGGAAGTGGTGTAGGCAGGCGATGATGCTCTTTGCTTTTTTAAAATAGAGTCATACCTCTTGGTTTCCTCACTTACTAAACGACAACACGAGACTGAAAGTCCATCAGGCTCATTTTCCCAGATCAACTCACCTCCGTTTGAAGTGGAGATGACCACAGTGTTGGTGACCTGCAGGCCCAGGAGACTCACACGCTGGCTGGAGGCCCTGAGGCTCCATGTGGTCAGCAGCCCCAGCCCAGGGGAGAGAATAGCCCAGTGTTTACACCCAGGGTCAGGAGTCACAAAACCTGATCCTGCTCCACCCTGATCCTGGGGTGACACTAGCCGCTCATTGGCCTCTCTGAGCCTCAGTGTTCTCATCTGAAAAATGGGGACTATCACCAGACTTCTCTCAGAGGAGAGGTCCAAGGATTACACAGAGTCTGTGTTAACTATGGCGTACAGCTCCTCACACAGAACACTCCTTAATAAATATCTGTTACCAACATCGTTATTTCTCTTTTATCTATGCATATAGAGAACTTCCTTTTGGTGAGCCATGGGAAAAAATGAATTGTCCTGAAATTTGTTGGTAGAAGTATTGGGTCTTGTTATAGTCATGGTTGTTTTACTATGTTTAACTATAGTAGTTACTATGTTTAACTACTAACAAGGAACCTAAACTAGCTAATAAATAAGTGAAATAATTGTGAATACGTCTGCTCTTTCTTGATGCATTAAAGGCACTGAAAGGTGGCACATTTGCCCTCACCGCGCCAGCAACTGCCAGGGCCTGGGATTTTGCGGACGTGCAGGCTGCCTTGTTGGTTCCACAGCGGCTGCAGACACGAGAGTCGGGCCGTGTGGCACTCATGGCACAGCGGCAGCACGAGCTCCGTGCTCACCGTGCAGAGCAGCCCGGTGGGAGCTGCCCCAGGATGGGCTTCATCCCAGCCGAGGAGCCCCAGGCTTGGGACACCACAGTCTACAAGGCACTGCCAGCAAAACTGCTGAACCGTCACTCTGAAGGGAGACGGGGCCTTTATCACCCTGGTGAGAAAGCAAAGCTGCCTTCTGCTCTGAAGGGAGACACCGTCTCTCGCTTCCTAGGCTGTGTGCTGTGTGAACACCCTTGAAAACCAGCCCAGGACAAAAGCTGGACGTCCACAGTCACAAGCCCCAGCAACACCATGGAGACCCGTCCCCAGACGCAGGGGAGCTATGGGAGAGGCCAGGGAAGGTTTGCCTGCTTGTGAGGCCTGGGGAAGGTCAACACTAGCCCCCTTTTTGAGATGTGTGTGATCTCCACTTCTTCTTCTGAGAAGTGAGACTGTGAAAGCAGCCACTTCTGTCCCAGTTAAGATTGGAGTCAAGGTGCACACGCAACGGAAGTCACTGTGCACACACAGTGGAAGACGAACGGCCAGGATCCTTCTCTCACTGCTCACCCACTGTCACCCTCTTGGCTCTTTCACGAGAGGACTCAGCCGCTAAACCACTTCCACAGTTTGTCATCGAAGCCTGGGGCTCTGTAGAGCCTTGGCTCCTGCCTCTGACCAGCCTGGAATCGGGGGCCGAGGCACTCGGGAAGCTTTTTCGGGGTTCTCTGATGCCACAGGGCAAGTTCAGGAGGCGCTGCTGGGTCTGCCGAGCATTTAGTGCCAAACAAATGCACCACACTATCCTGGGCCTGCTGTGGCCTTCTGGAAGCTCCTCACATTCTTTCCCTGCTCTCCCTGGCCAGGACAAAGACGGCCTCCTGCCGGCCCCGGCCTTCTGTGTTCCCGCAGAGGGACTGCTGGCCGTGCATGGCCCAGAGCTTCCTGGCTGCCGCGCTGCCTGGGACCCGGCGGGCTCCACGGTTACCACCCTTGTGCTTCTCCAGGGCAAAGAGGACATGTCCCGAGAGCACTGAAAATCTGCGTTCAAGTCATTCTCATCTCAGATCACCCAGACTCATTCGGAACGCCTGCAGAATGGACCACATCCACTTGACATCACTCCCTGCAGTTCCCAAATGAATTCAAGCCAACACCCAGCATGCCCCGCCTCTCAATGGTGATTCTCCAGAGCTCTACGGAGAAGAAAGCTACGGAATGGCCGTCAGCCGTGGGAGTAGGAAGTCGCTGCAAGCAAGATCCTCATGGAAACGACTGTCACCATCAAACAGAAACAGGCCCGTCCCGGCTCCATTCTGCTTCGGACAGCAGGCTCCGTTCTGTTCGAGTGCAGAAGCCAGGCTTCTTCATGTGACACACCCAGGGGCACCTCCCTTGGGGGCAAAAGGAAGAAATGAAATTATTTTGTCGTTTTTTGGAGTTGGAGTCTCCCTCTGTAGCCCAGGCTGGAGTGAAATGGCACGACCTCGGCTCACTGCAACCTCTGCCTCCTGGGTTCGAGCGATTCTCCTGGGTCAGCCTCCTGAGTAGCTGGGATTACAGGCACCTGCCAACACACCTGACTGATTTTCATATTTTTAGTAGAGACGGGGTTTCACCATGTTGCCCAGGCTGGGCCTGAACTCCTGACCTCAGATGATCCACCTGCCTCAGCCTCCCAAAGTGCTAGGATTACAGGCGTGAGCCACCACACCAGGGCCAAAAGGAATCTCTTGAGCATCACTGAAGCCACCTGGAGATGAGAACTAGCTCTGGGCAAGCACATTCTGGGTGGGAACAAAACGCAGGAGGTCAACTCTGCTGATGGCAAAGCTCCCAGTGCACCTGCAGCTCTGGGTTCCCAGCCTCCCGGTTCTGCTAAACGGCAAAGCTCCTCTGTGTACCTGCAGCTCTGAGCTCCCATCCTCCCAGCCAACGCCTGGCCCCCTCTCCCAGGCCCAGAGAAAACAGTGGAAGCCTCAGCGAGTGCAGCTAGGAAGCAGGCTCTCCGAGGGTCCTGTCTGTCCGGAGCCTTCGGAAACCATCTGTTTTCTCCTAGGCCCTCCCTGTGCTGCCGGCCTGTGTAGGTGCAGCATCTCCTCGCTGGTCTCCTGTTGCTAATTATGGAAAATGTTCGTCTCCGCTTTTTGTGCTGGGTCAAAGTTCCAGTGTTAGAGTTGTTTTCAGTGGTTTTCTCAAGGAGGCTTTTTTTCCCACTCACACGCTCTGCAGTTTGACATCACAGCTCCTTGGTGCTTGGGGACAGCGTCTCCATCCTGCTCTGTGGATGAGCGAGTGGGAGGCTTGGATGCAGCCTGCGACGTCCCTCAGCTCCCAGCGTCCAGGGCCCATGTCATGCCCCAGGTGGGCCTTCTGCCTGTGCTCTGTGGGAGGAGGGAGTTTAGGACCCCGTTCCCTGGCAGGGAGGACTTGCCACCATCAGACTGGAGCCTGGGCAGGTCCGTGGAGCCCTGTTTGGCCGCCTCGCTCAGCTCCAGCTACTCAAGGCTTCGCCGTTTACCCATCTATCCCCACTGATACGTGGGCTGCACTTAAGTACGGGGTTAATGTCTGGAATGTGTGTCCTTCTGCAAAAGCAATTGGATTCTCGCATATAAAATTAAAAGTGGCATTTCTCAGTTCATCCTGTCTAGAGCCCATGCCAGGTTTTCGGCAGAACGCCATCTCTGGGTGACCACACACATCTCCGTGGCTCGATGTTGGACCAAACCATCGGGAGCCTCTCTATTGCTCCAGCTGCCAGGTGTTCACCACGGGTCTGGCCTGTGCCAGGGAAACAGCAGAAATTCCAAATTAGAGGCCAAACTCATGAATAGGTGTTTAATATTCTTCAAACATGGAAAGAAAAAAACACGTTTAGGTGAGTTGAAACGTCACAATGAGAGCGCGGGAAAGCTCTCTCCTGGGCAGCAGGCAGCTTTGTGTTAGGGCTGGAGCCGCCGCCCTCACCTTGTTCACCACGCCAAGGATCGAATGCTGGGCAGGTTGCTCCGCAGCCCAGACTGAGCGCCCCACTGCCCACTACAGATGAGGAGCCGCTGTCCAAGCTGAGCCAGGAGGTCATTCTACACAAAAGAACCCAACCTCCACCAGCCAGAGCAAGGCTCCTATTTTCAGAGGTCACCTCCCTCTGCTGGTGCTCCTCGGTGCCCTGCCTGCATGTCCAGAACCCCCCAGGGCTGGCGTCTGCCTTCAAGCAGTGAGCAGCGGCCTTCTTCCGAAGAGCTCACGTTAGCAGATGCTCCCTAGCTGGAGAGACCCCAAGGCTGGGCCTGGGGCTGGAAAAACAGAGGGACCTCAGGGTGGACAGCGGGGCCTAACTGTGGATGGTCATCGAAGGCCTAGCAGAAGATGCCACTGCTGTCCCCTGACCCACCTGCCAGGAAGGCCCACAACCGCTTCCAGATGGTCTCTGTGTCCCTTTTCCATGACAGATCCCACCAAGCCTGAAAGGAACATGAAAACACTGCCCATGATCCAAGCAGACACCTTCAATTCCCCAGGGGTGCAGGTGAGGGGTCAGCCTATGAAGAGGTCACAATTCTGCCACTTACTTCCTGGGTGGCCTTGAGCAAAAACACAATTTTACTGAGCTTGATGTCATCGTCTATACATAGGCTGTGAGGCTCCACAAGGCCAAGGGGGCTGGAGGGGCTGGCGGTGGCCACACCAGGGAGTGATGGGACAGGCAGGTAGCTGATGCCTGATCACCGGCCCTCAGGCTCAGCATCCTGGGCAGGTCTCTCTGGGCTGGGCTGGCCCATGACACCCACCCCAAGGGCGTTGGCAAGGACCAAACACAGTGTGTGCAAGAGGGCTTTGTCAATCGCCAAGAACTAAATAAATGCTGGGACTATTATTATTATTATTTCTTAGCCAATTAACTACCCATATTACATAATTGCAAAGTGTTTCTGAGCTGAGCAGATCAGGACAGCAACACTCATTAAAAATTCCAAGTGACTCCACATGATTTGCTGACCTTTGCATTAATTCTTGCCTTTTCTCTCCTCATTAAATCCTATTCCTGGAGCTGTTATTAGCTCCCCAGCCTCTCCCCTGATTAAATAATGACCCAGGATCACTCACTTAGGTGTTTCCCATTTTCACTTTAGCTCCGGCCCCAGGCGCCCCACCCTGGATGCGATTGCACTTGTGGCTGGTGCTGGCTGATTAGGCGAACATCACTAAATTGCCTAGACTCCTATGCACAGAGTGTGCCTCTCACACCAATTATTAAAAGCTTGCGATTTTTTGGGGGGTGGAAGGACTTCACTTTTACAAATAATTAGGTTGGGATTTGATCTCCCCTGCCGTGAAAGGACACTAATGACTCCCAATCTATCCAAATTCTTATCTTGAAGGTTGGGACAGTATGAGGAGTTCTTCCTGCTGACAGCAGAGAGGAAGCCCTCAGCACAATGTCTTCTTTTGAATGGAACCAAGGCCACCTTGTTAGCCGGCACTTGAGCATCAAAACAAGTCTTTAAGATGACCCAAAGAAGCAC
>NW_012102243.1:1703012-1718621 GCF_000951045.1 Mandrillus leucophaeus | reverse complement strand
GGGTCCAGGGAGAGCAGAGTGGTTTGTGGTCCTGTTCTAGAAAAGTCTCTACTTGGCCAGGCGTGGTGGCTTACCCCTGCAATCCCAGCACATTGGGAGGCCAAGGCAGGTGGATCACTTGAGGTCAGCAGTTCGAGACCGGCCTGGCCAACATGGCAAAAACCCATCTCTACTAAAAACACAAAAATTAGCTGGGTGTGATGGTGAGCACCTGTAATCCCAGCTGCTCAGGAGGCCGAGCCAGGAGAATTGCCTGATCCTGGGAGGCGGAGGATGCAGTGAGCTGAGATCATGCCACTGCACTCCAGCCTGGGAGACAGAGCAAGACTCTGCCTCAAAAAAAAAAAAAAGGAAAACTCTATTTGACCATATGAATGGGGTTCTTTACCCATGGGAAACCTATGTGGGCTCTTCAACTGAGGACTTTATTACAAAAAATAGACTGATACAAGCGAAAGGACTTTGGAGCAGCCTTTGAGTCTTAAAACCTGGCAGGTGGGTTTTCCTCCCCGTGGAGGAGTTGTCCTTGCTGAGGGAGAGCTGCCACTGCTGCTGCCCAGGCCTTGGGAAGAGATTGCTGGAGGTTTGTTGAAAAGCTGAGGGCAAACGGGGTCATGATTCACCAGTGGTTCACAATAAGAGTCGTAGTAAATTTCATCCTAAATCTACTTAAATGGAGATGAGGGGAAACTGATTCACGTGAAGAAGAATCAAAGGAAGGGGTTGAGGAAAGGTGGTCTTGCCAACGCGGGGGCGGTTGTCGTCCCTAGCCACCTGCCTCCCGCCGCCCTTCAAGGCAGCCCAATGCTCCCAGCATGCACAGGGGTGGCTGGATCTCCCCTCCCTGGATTCTGGGGTTTTCCCAGCATGCACCACGGCAACCTGGACCACCGCTGCAAAGAGAAGGGTAGGTCGGCTGCAGGGAGAGAGACGGCCGGGCACAGTGGCTCATGCCTGTAATCCCAGCACTCTGAGAGGCCAAGGTGGGAGGACTGCTTGAGGCCAGGAATTCAAGACCAGCCTGGCACCATAGTGAGGCCCCATCCCTACAAAGAGAGAGAGAGATGAGCTCTAAGCCTTCTGCCAGAGCCACGCTTTCCCAAGCACACAGGGCTATTGCATTTAATTTTTTTTTTTCTTTTGAGATGAAGTTTTCCTCTTGTTGCCCAGGTTGGAGTGTAATGGCACGATCTCGGCTCACTGCAACCTCCATTTCCCGGGTTCTAGCAATTCTCCTGCCTTACCCTCCCAAGTAGCTGAGATTACAGGTGCCCACCACCATACCTGGCTAATTTTTTGTGTTTTCAGTAGAGACAGAGTTTCACCACGTTGGCCAGGCTGGTCTCAAACTCATGACCTCAGGTAATCTACCTGCCTCAGTCTCCCAAAGTGCTGGAATTATAGGCATGAGCCACCATGCCTGGCCTAAATTCAAATTAATTATAATGAAATGAAATCTGAAAATCAGTTCTTCAGCCACACCAGCCACATTGCCAGTGCTCAGCAGCTCTGTGTGTCTGGAGGCTGCTGCACTGGGCAGCAGAGACCTAGAACACTTCATCTTGGTGGGAAGTTCTAGAAGGTTCTATTCACAGAGCTCTCCTGGGGAGTAAAACTCAGATTCTGACCTTTCATCTTGGTGGGAAGTTCTAGAAGGTTCTATCACAGAGCTCTCCTGGGGGCAAAACTCGGATTCTAACCTTTCATCTTGGTGGGAAGTTCTGGTCACAGAACTCTCCTGGGGGTAAAACTCAGATTGTGACCTCAGGGCCCCATTCTCCCAGCCTGGGAATGAAGGTCCCAGACCTGGAGGATTGGTTGTTTCGAGTCTACTTCAAGGATTCCACAATTCCAGCAGCAAGAGGAGACACTTGAGAGGACTCCGCCTTCCTGCCCAGGTGCGGGGTGGACGCTCCCCAAATACTCCGCAGTTGGGAAGTCACAAATGAAGCCGCACTGGTGCTGGTCTCCCAGGAAAATGGAGGGCAGCTTCAGCTGGGCTGGGAAGAATGACATTGTTGGTGAGTAATCTCCGACGACATAAATCCACATCTACTAATAAAATCTCCAGCATCATCTGTGTAAGGCAGAGTTGACTTTTCACCTCCTAAAGCCTTCATAATTGCTCCTATTTTTATGCCAGAATGTTATCTCTGTTGAAATGTTGGGATTTTTGCATCCTAGTAAAAGTGTTAATAAGCTGTATTTAAGACCTTATTTGCAATTATGTTGAGCCAACTAAATAAAACAAGACTGACTTTCACCCCATTTAAGGGGTAAAATTGAACTGCTGCTATTTTAACAAATATTTTAAAAATGAGAGCTGATGAACATGTTAACAATGTCTAAAATAAGTGTATTTAATTTGTGATGATAAACATATGAGGCCATCGCCCACCAATCCTTCGGCGGAGGGGTGGGGAGGACACAGGAAGGGGGGGCAGGCAACAAAGTGCCTTTGGCGGGGCCGGGCTGCGGGGCCTTCCCACACGCCTGTCCGTGGTTTCCACTCATCTGAGAAGCAGCGTTTTCAAAGCACCGCCTTCCCCTTGAGTCAGCACACGTCCAGCAGAGGCGAGTTCAGAGGAGCTCTGTGGGGGTCCTTGGGTCCCCAGGACCTGTCTTGCCAAATACTTTCCTCAGTTCAACTTACCAACAATATCACCTTTCTTCCCCCGAAGTGTCACATGCTGTCATCTTTAAAAGGTAAAAATGAGCCCAAAGACTAAAATCCAAATCAATTCCCAGGCAAAAGCTTCAAAACCCTCGGATGGTCATGTCTTGAATAAACAGCAGAAGTTGGTTTAGATCAAAAGGTCTGAGTGACTGAAGCTGACGTCACCCACCAGCCTGGGGGGAGGGAGGGGCCGGGCAGTGACAAGCCTGCCCAGGACCAGGTCCCCTCACGCTCGCCTACTGGGATCACACCAGGGGACAGAGCCTGGAAACTGAGGCTCTCCAATCAGAGCAACTCATCCAAGATCACCCACGGAGTAACTACGGGGCCTGACGGCCAAGTTGGGCAGGATGACACCTGCCCCAGGGCTGCCAGGGCTTTCCCCAGATTCGGGGCGAGTGAGCTTGCTACACCAGGGATCTGGAATGTGGCCTGGACCCACCAGCCACACAAAGAAAATGTCCTACAAATTTGATTAACTCTTTTGTAACCCCGATATTTCACTATGTATAATATACTTACTCATTTTAATATAGAAAACAATGTTTCCGTGAGTCGTCATGGAGTAAGATCAGTGCTCCGGGAAGATGCATCGTTTTTATGCAGATACATGGTGTATACATTGTGTGCTTCTGTGACTCGGCGTTGAGGGAAGTGATCGGCAATCTGGCCTGAGGCTGGATTACAGACGGGAGCTCCGCCCAGCAGATGGAGAGTTGGCGAAAGACACACATTTTCTTTTCCCGGCATTAGCTTCTTATCAGCCTAGATCGCATGATTAGGGATGAGGCAAGGAGACTTCCAACGCGAGAGCACGCTTACTCACACGCCTTCCCGTGAAGCTCACTGCCCGCAAGTCACAGGGTGTGGCCCGGGGCCCAGAGCATCCCTGCCTCCAACTCGTGGAATCGCACGTCCTTCATGGCAAACTAGTGACAATAAACAACACGTACCATTCTAGGCCAGCATTCAAGTCCTCAAATATCCTGCAAATGCACCCAAATTACTCTTTTACTGTTATTTATATTATTTATGGAGTCTCGTTTTTCCAAGTAAATTATTCTCTGCTTGACTCTGATATATTAGTTTGAAATGACAAGTATTAAAATAGTGAACACAAAATGAGCTCCCAGATAAAGGAAAATGAATCTTCAGTGCTAGTGATAGAAGTTCCTGGAACCCTGTTTGAAAATCTGTGTACTTAGAATATCAGGTGACTGAGAGACGCAGTGAAGTGTAATGAGTCACACTCTGTGCTCCTCGGAATCGTCTTTGTGGCAGGAACTCTGTGAGGTTACACAGCACCGAGGGGTCTCGAGTGTCTACAGCATGGGGCGCTCACTGTTCTCAGCTGCAGATTTCAGACACCCTCACAGGCTGAGCCCAACCAAGAGGGAATCGGGAGGCTGGGCCCAGGGTCCATGCAGGGCCTGCCCTTGAGTCCTACAAAGGTTTTCTGAGCAGCTGTGGGTGTTCCAAGGGACAGAGGGTTCTGGAAAGTCCTCCTGGGGACTGTAGGTCGGAACTGAGTTCATCGATCTATAACCAGGAGAATCAGAAATCCCTGCTGTCTCGGACCAGTGGGGTCTCACCATGACGGGGAGCTACCGGACAAGACGGAGAGGAGAACATGGAGTCTTCCCAGCTCTGGAATTAACAGCAGGGTATTAACCCCTGACGTCAACGCAGGAGCCTTTAGTCCCAGCCAGGGACGCAGTTCAGAGGCCCCATTCCCAGCAGCCGGAGTCCACGGCAAACCCTGAGCAGGCCCGGGGGTCTCTGTGGTCCCTGAAGGCAGAGACAATGGCAATCAGTGGGAGCCTTGGTCGGACCCCAACTCAACTCACCTGAGGCTTACATAGGGGGTCCTCTGCGAACAAGTACCCCCATGGTGTGCACCCTCAGAGAGGTGGAGGCCCACCCTGGCCCTCCAGGAGACACAGGGCTGCGTGCTGTGTCTTGGGATGTAATTCTGGTCCCTTCCCTTTTGTTTCCCGGGTAATGTCTTCCCAGGAAGTCCCTCTCGCCGCCTCCACCCCACCCTCAAAATGCCAGGAGCCCGGGTGGGTTTCTGAATCCACCACGGTTGCTCTTGCTGCCACCAGGTGCCACTGCTGTGGACAAGTCCCCCCCAAGGACAGGGGTCCCCGCAGGTCCTCAGCGGCACCCACCCCTGGACTCTGGGCTTCATGCTATGGCCACAACCACCGCCCCAAACACCCCATGCATCAGGGAGGCCTCACAGGGCCCAGGCGTCACCACACCTGCTGAACCCACCTCCTACTCAGCCAGACCCCGGGCTCTCCCTTCCCTCAAGCACCCTGTGATGTCCCCGGGTCCCACCCTGCCTGGGATCTAAGTCAGGGCCCTCCTAATCCAACAGAGGACTTGCCCGAATCTGAGCCTCGCGAGGAAAGGATCTCTAACTGGATCCCATCCTCCAGAAGTTCCCAGGCTGTCACGCCCTCCCAGGGAACTCAGGGAGGCAGCCCTGGTCCGTGATCCCATGAAAGCAAAGAGCCTGCTGCTGACCCCCCGGCGCTGCACGTCCACTCTCACTAACCACACAGGGGAGAGGCCCCGGCTCGTCCTCACACTGCACTCGGAGCAGGCAGGACCCGGGCGGCCCAGGCTTGGCCGCTCCCTCTCAGAACAACCCCCGGTGGCGGTGGCTAGGGGCCCAGCTCCAGGTTCCGCCCCTGCTAGGGAGCTGTTTCCTGAGTGAACAGTGGTACCAGGCATGACGGGCGTTGGGGGAACGCAGGCAACGCAGCAACCTGGACGCTGGCTTTGGAAGGGGTGGACTCTGCTCCTAGGTGGTCTGGGGACGCCCCCATTCCTGGGTCGTAGCAGCACTGAGCAGAGGCCCTAGGCACTGGAGCTAGTTCTGGACAGCACCTGGCCACTTCCCCTCCACAGTCTGGCATGTCCGCAGCTGCACCCTGCAATCATTCCCTGCAGGGACCCCTTCAAAGTCAGAGGATGCCTCAGGCTGCGATTCTCCTCAGTAGGGGACCCCCATAAACAAGGAGGCCTGTTTCTACAGGCAGAGCTTCCTGGAGATCTGGGATTCAGAGTAGACATTAATTCTACTTTTTTTTTTTTTTTTCTTGAGACAGAGTCTTACTCTGTCTCCCAGGCTGGAGTGCAGTGGTGCAATCTCAGCTCACTGCAATCTCCGCCTCCTGGGTTCAAGCGATTCTCCTGCCTCAGCCTCCAGAGTAGCTGGGACTACAGGCACATGCTGCCATGCCCGGCTAATTTTTTGTATTTTAGTAGAGACGGGGTTTCACCGTGTTGCCCTGGCTGGTCACCGGCTCCTGAGCTCAGGCCATCCACCAGCCTTGGTCTCCCAAAGTGCTGGGATTATAGGCAAGAGCCACCGTGCCTGGCCAACATGAATTCTTTAATTCAATAAACGTGTATCTGGTCTACCCCAGAGCTCGGTGGGAATTCCTGGGAGGCCAGGAAGGACAGGTGCTCAGGCCAGGCCCAGTGCCATGCAGGGAGACCTCAGAGGCTCTGACCAATTCCGCCAGGAGAGAGCAGAGTGGTTCAACCACACCCACCCCAGAAGGAAAATGCCTCATCGTGGCCGCTCTTGTCTGGCTTCCTCAGTATCTCTTTCCTCTGTGCTAGAAAATGGCTTTGTTTCCCTCAGGGTGCTGGAACAGGACCCCATGCAACTTCTTCCAGGAAACCGGCCCGTGTGGCCGCTCTGGGAAGCCCTCATTCCTGCATCCTGACACCTGCTCTTCCAAGGGGAAGATTCCACGGAAACAGACTCCTACCCCTCACCTGAGACCCCTCCACCCTTAGACTCCATTCTAGGGGGCTGGAGCTTTGAGAGGCGTCTCCACACTCACCCAGCCAGTGCTTCCCTGGCTGGGGGTGGGGGGGGTCAGGGTTTGGGGGGCAGCCCCCGAGGAGGTGCTCACTCACCTGGCTGCTTCCTGGGACGCTCGGCAATGCTACGCATGCCCAGCCCTGCTCCAGAAATGCAAAGTTGAGGGACCCGTGGAAAGGGTGGAGGTGTCCCTGTAACCAGCAGCACACCTGCAATTGCACCCATGATTTGGCAAACCTACTTCTTTTCTCTTAATGTTACTGGCCCGATTTGGTGACGTCAATAAGCAAAGCTCTAAACCCAACATCACAAAACCTTTTTGAAGACTGAGTCGCAACAGAATCTCCCACACTTTCTTCCTCAGAACTCGAGTGGAAATCAGATTAATATTTAAAATGAAATAGTCATGGAATATTTTAATAGCATTTCTCAGAGACCAGAACTTTGTTCCCCAGTGGCCAACCCAGGAGGAAGATTTTGTGTCCAGACTCAGGAGAAATGAGCTTTTTTTTTTCTACCTGTTTCTTATAAGGTGAATGAAATGGGCTTTTTGTTTGTTTGTTTTTTCTCTTTCTTTCAGAGAGTGACAGGAAAATGCCTCAGTATCCTCCTCCTCTCTAAAACAATGAAAGTTAAAAGGTGATGACAGATGAAAAAGGTGGAGGAGAATGAGGAGGAGCTCGAGGAGGAGGGGAGAGTAGTCTTGGGAAACAGAACCTGAAAGTTGTGATAAATTTCAACAATGCTGTGTCTCACTTCAGATGTCCTCCTGCGTGTTTTGCAGACACCTTAGCGCAAGTCCAGCGAAAAGTGAAGCTGCCTTTAAAGATCCGGCTCCCAGTCCTTTCAAACGAGGTACCAGAGCGCCACCCCGCGGCAAGTCCCTGTCATCGCTGTTGCTTGCGTTTGCTCTCGGAGACCCTCCTCCGATCTGGTGCATCTGCCTCCTCCTGCCAGGAGCATCCCAGGAAGGAGCCAGGAAGCGAGAATGCACCTCCCCAGGGGCTGCCGGCCAAGCTCTGAGCCCTGCCCTCCCTCCCCAGCCAGGGAAGCACCGGCTGGGCGACTGTGAAGGTGCTTCTCAAAGCTCCAGCCCTCCAGAATGGAGTCTAAGGGTGGAGGGGTTTCAGCTGGGGCGGGTGGGGGCGGGAGTTTGTTTCCATGGGAACTTCCCCTTGGAAGAGGCAGGTGCCAGGATCTCCTGGTCAGGGACGGTGTTTGCATTCGGAATGGGTCCCAAGTCTAAATTATGTAGGCCTTGTCTACACAACCTGCCAAAGAGTGTTTTGGCCCCGCCTGCCCCTCCCCAGAGGATATGGCAGTGGCGCTGAGGGGCCTGGGTCCTCCCCTCCAACTGGATCTTAAGGAAAAGTGACCCACAGGCCACTGCCCCCCAACACCTTCAGCTGCTTCTGCCTCAAGGGGGATGCTGCCCTCTGTTTCTGCACAGCTTGTGTGTTTGGGGGCAGGCCCAGGCCCATGACAGAGGCAGGGCTTTGTCTCCCATTGGGTGGCTGTGGGTGGCCCTGTTCCAGGCCATCAGCAGGACCCTTGGAGCCCCAGCCCCAGCCCCAGCCCCAATCGTCCGGGTGTGGGAGGGTGGACATGCCCAGGCATTAGGGCACAGTCCCCAGGAGCTGCACAGGGCCTGAGGGGGCTTCCACCTGGACCCAGGCTTCTCCCTCCCCTCCCTTGCAGGGAGGCTGGCATCCTGGACGCAGGGTCAGGGGTCGAGCTCAGGCTCTCCTTCTGGTGGCTGGAGGAGACCCCACAGTTCCTGCCCCCCCTCCACAGGGACCCCACAGTCCCTGCCTCCCCTCCATAGGCCCCACTGCCCACTTCTCTCTTCTTAGCTCTTCCTTTCTTTCAAGACAGCCTTCTTGTCTCTTGAGGCCTAGAGAGGGAGGGGACCACTAACCAATTCCCTGCCAGTGGTCACTGCAGGCCCCATCCCATTCCCCACCCAGCTGGTCCGCCCACCCTCGCCTGGAGGCCAGGATCGGAGGGGAAGATAGAGAAGCACCTTCTCCTGCTCAGACTCAGGTTTCAGACTCCAGGCCTTGCTTGCCACAAATTAGCCGTGTGACTTTGGGAAGTTACTTCCTCCTGCTATGCCTCAGTTTGCTCATCTGTAAGAAGGGATAGATAATAGGTGGCCATGTCCCACCAGGTCGCTGCACCCCCACCAGGAGTGTCACTGGGACTCTGCCTAGGTCCCACCTTCCTTTGTCTCCTGAGACCCCCCCAGGTAGGCACAGGACTCCCTGGGAGGGGGGTCGGTGATCCTGAATCCTGGCCAAACATACTAACTGCCCCTCGAAGGTGCTAATAAGGTATTGAAGGAAGCCTCAGCAGGGATTACAGCACCCAGCATGTAAAACTTCGTTCTTCAAATCTGCTTTAGGAAAACAACTTTTCCTTTAAAAAAGGCTGATTAAATCCAAAGGTGCCACTTCAGTGGTCTGACAATTTTCCAGACTGAAAGAAAGGCTGGAGTGGCTGAGGGGACTGGAGCATGGGAGGCTCTGACAGTGAAGAGACCAGCGGGTAAGGGGAGGACAGAGGCCTAGGTACTGCGGGAGACACACAAGAGGGGCCCGGGGGGTGGGAGCTGGCGGGTCTGCCTGGAGGGAGGAGGGGTCTATCCTGGAATAAAGAGGAAAGGGGAATCTACAGGCAGCCCATGGAGAGAGAGTCTCCCTGAAACATGTTTCCACTGTTAATTCTGGAAAATAACTTTCTAAATAGATTTTTTAAGAAAAGAACTTCTTATAGTAACTTAGTAAACTGTCTTTTTTTTTTTTTTTTTTTTTTTGAGACAGAGTCTCACTCTGTCGCCGAGGCTGGAGTGCAGTGATGCGATCTTGGCTCACCGCAACCTCTGGTTCCTGGGTTCAAGCAATTCTCGTGCCTCAGCCTCCCGAGTAGTTGAGATTACAGGTACCTGCCATCACACCTGGCCAATTTTTGTATTTTTGGTAGAGATGGGGTTTCACCATGTTGGCCAGGCTGGTTTTGAACTCCTGACATCAGGGGATCCGCCCACCTCCGCCTCCCAAAGTGCTGGGATTACAGGCATGAGCCACCGTGCCCGGCCGTAGTAACTTAGTAAACTTTTTACATAATGGAGCTTCCCCAAATAGATAAGGAACATCTACAAAGAATCTACAGTTAACATTAGGTGGTGAGAAACTAGATGTTTTTCTTCTAAGACCAGAAAGAAGGCAAGGATGTCCCCTCTGGCCACTCCTATTCAACGCCATACAGGAAGTCATCGCTAGTGCAGTAAGACAAGAAGAGGAAATAACATGTGTATAGATTCAGAAAGAAGAAACAAAACTGTTCACAGATGACATGATTTTCTATGTAGGAAATCTCAAAGAATCACCCCCAAAAATCCTAGAATTAATAAGTGATTATAGCAAGACTACAGGATACAAAGCTAATATACAAAAGTCCATTTCTTTACTCTATAGCAGTCATTGGACAATTGGAATTTGAGATTTAAAACACACCACCATTTACATAACCTCCAAGAAAATGAAATACTTAGGTATAAATCCAGCAAAATATGTATAAGACCTATATGAAGAAAACAACAAAACTCTAATGAAAGAAATCAAAGAGCTAAATAAATAGAGAGATCCTCCATATTCATGGATAGGAAGACTCGATATTGTCAAGATGCCAGTTCTCCCCAACTTTATCTATAGATTCAATGCACTCCCCTTCAAAATCCCATTGAGTTATTTCGTGGATACTGACAAACTGATTTTAAAGTGTATTCAGAAAGGCAAAGACACAAAATAGCCTATACAGAGTCAGAGGACTGACACCACCCAACTCCAAGTCTTATTATAAAGTGAGAGTAATGAAGACAGTGTAGTATTGGCTAAAGAACAAGCAAATAAGTCAACGTTGTAAAATAGAGAGCGCAGAAATCGACCCACATAAATATCAACTGATCTTTGACAAAAGCACACTGGCAAATACAATAGCGCAGAGACGATCTTTCAACAAACACTGCTGGAACAACTGCATATCCCATGGGGAAAAAAAATCAGTCTAGACATAGATCCTCTACACTTCACAAAATTTACTCAAAGTAGATTAGAGACCAAAATGTAGAATGCAAAATGAACAGTTCCAGAATATGCCATAGAGAAAATGTATGTGACCTTGGGTTTGGTTTTCAGATACAACCCCAAACTGAGGTTTGATTTCATTAAAATTTCAAACCTCTGCTCTATAAAAGATGCTGTTAAGTAAATGAAAAGACAAACCACAGACTGGGAGAAAATATTTTCAAAACACACCTCTCATAAAGGGCTTGTATCCAAAATACGCAGAGAAGTCCAGCAAAACTAGGTTGGAGGGCATCTCAGTTTCCCACGGCTGCTGTAACAAGCTGCCGTCAATTTTACAACTTAAGACAACAGAAATGTATTCTCTCGCAGTTCTGGAGGCCAGAAGTCCAAAACCAGTTTCACGGGGCTGAAATCAAGATGTCAGCAGGGCTGTGCCTCCTCAGGAGGCTTTCTTTCCTCCTCCCGTGGCAGGGGCTGCCGGCAGTGGTTGGCTTTCGGCCACATCACTCTGCTCTCCCCACCATCTTCACACCGCCTCCTCCCCTGAGTGTGTCAAGTCTCCACCCGCCTCTCTCTAATTAGGATGCATGTGGTGACATTTAGGGCCTGCCAGGATAATCCAGGATGATCTCACCATCCCAAGACTTTTAATCACGCTACAAAACCCTTTTTCCAAGTAAGGTCACATTCACAGGTTCTGAGAATCACGACGGGGACTGATCTGTGGAAGGCGTGATTGACCCACCACGTGAGCATTAGAAAGGGTTCTCTTGGCTGGGCGCGGTGGCTCACACCTGTAATCCCAACACTTTGGGGGTCCGGGGTGGATGGATCACCTGAGGTCGGGAGTTCAAGACCAGCCTGACCCACATGGAGAAACCCCATCTCTACTAAAAATACAAAATTAGCCAGGCATGGTGGCGTATGCCTGTAATCCCAGCTACTTGAGAGACTGAGGCAGGAGAATCACTTGAACCCAGGAGGTGGAGGTTGCAGTGAGCCAAGATCGTGCCATTGCACTCCAGCCTGGGCAACAAGAGCGAAACTCTGTCCCCCAAAAAAAAGAGTTCTCACCGAGGAAAAGACAGCACATCCAGACCCACAGGGAGAGGCTGGGGACTGAGGAGAGAGTGCCCCGCTTGGTGGGCAGACGCTTTGGGGAAGGGCAGGATCCGTTTTTCATTCGGCACCATTCCTCTCAGACACTTCTTGAGACGCTACAGCAAAGGTTTTCAGTGGTTTTTCATTCCTTTGGGTGTCAGCCCATCTTTCTCTGCATTTCTTCTAAGCGCAAGGTGGAGCTCAGAGAGACGCCGGGAGGATGAGGAGGCACAGGCAAACCTCGGGGCCTCGTGGGCTCGGTTCCAGACCGCCGCAACACGGTGGCGATCACAACAAATCCAGCCACACACACGTTTTGGTTTCCTGGTGCATGTCAAATGTATGTTTGCACTGCACTGTGGCCTGATAAATGTGTGATAGCATTATGTCTAAAAAATGTACATACCTTCATTTTGAAATATTTATTGCAAAAATACACTAATGAAGTGAGCACGGGCTGTTGGAAAAGTGGTGCCTATGGACTTGTCCAGTGTGGTATGCCGGAAACCAACGTGTGAAAAACGCAAAACAGTGAAGCGCGATAAGAGGAGGGGAAGGAGGTGGGGCTGCATGTGGAAAACTTTCATCGGAAGAGTCACAAACAATGAGGTGGATGCAGGCAGCTCCAGCCAGGAGGCTGGTCTGCAGGGAGACCGGGATGTGGGTGGGACCTGGCCGGGACTGTTGGATAGGTCCATGTGGCCAAAACTCTGGAGGCAGGTGCGGTCAGGCTCAGGGGCTGACCCGGGGTGCTGATGAGTGGGGGCTGCATGAGTCCACTGGAGAGATCCCACACCCCTCCTTCGGGCCTCAGGCGTGGGCAAGGGGTGAGGAAGTGGCCCCGGCAGGCCCCAGAGCATCCCAGGCTGAGATGCAGATGACCAAAGTGTATTCCTCCCCCACACAGGCAGAGTCCTGGAAGCCAAGGTCTCCACTCCAGGCTCACGAGGTCCTCACTCCAGGCCCGCGAGGTCCTCCCCACCACTACCACCATTGCTGTCCTCCGTCCTGGGGATTCCGGCACTCTCCGGCCCCACTGGCTGAGCTGATTCCACCCCTGCCTGGGCTCAGGGGCATTTCTCACTCTGACCCCTCTCTCTGCTTCCCTCTGACCCCCCACCGTCAACTTTGCCTGGAGCCGGGAAACAGCTCCAGGCAACACTGGGCTTTATGTCTCGACAGCCCCATGACCCAAATCCTCCCCTACCAGGTCCCGTCAGAAATCCTGGGAAGAGCTCAGATCAGGCTGACCTGTCTTCTGCCCACGAGTGGCCCAGCTAGTTTGCAGTGAGCTCCTATCACTCGGGGGTACTAGTGACAGGGAGAGGGTGTGCGGGAGAGGAGAAGGCCATCACCTCCCTCCCCTCTGAGGCAGCAGAGAGCAAGGACCAGGAGGCCTCTGGCCAATCAGCTTTCCCTGGAAGTGCAGCCCCTCCCCACACTTGCTCCCTGAGGCTGCTCACATCCCCTGGGAGGCCACACTGGGTCCAGGCTCCTCTTCTCCCCCTTGAGCCCTGCTCTGGTGGAGCAGAGGCTGGTTCTGCCTGGGCAAATTTGCAGCCACTTTCTAAAGCACTGGGAAGCTTCCTGGCTACAGGGTGCGGGGAATCATCCTGAGACTAAGTGACCAAGGACGCTCGCCCCATATCAAACATCACCTCCTCCGCACCATGCTCTGAGCCCTGGGCCTAGAACTGGAGACCACCACGGTAGGAGGGGTCTCCACCCTCACAGAGCTTCACATCCACCAGAGAGCAGAGAAATTGATGCCCCACCACCCGGACATCGTGGTGTAGCAGGACGAGCACAGACAAAACCCCTCAGACACTGGATTAAAGAAGGAAGTGGCTGCTTTATTCAGCCGGGAGAGTCAGCCGACTTGCGTCTCAAGAACCGAGCTCCAGAAGAAGAGTTCCTGGCCTTTTAAGGGCTTACAACTCTAAGGGGTCTGCGTGACAGGGTCGTGATAGGTTAAGCAAGCATGGGGTACGGACTAGGTAGGGGTAAGCAAGGCAAGCATTCTCCATAGCATTGTCTGTGATCTACAGACAGCACAAGCGATTTAGGGTTGGGGTTCATCTTTAATCTTCAGGCCTGGCCAGTGGCACTGATCCGTCTGTTATTTTTCAGTTTTACTTCCTCCTTTTCTTTGGAGACCGGAGACAGTAAGAGAAATGGCCTCTCTCCTCAGTGGAAAGAATCGTTGCTGTAAGATACCGCAGGCTTCCTCCACATCCAGCCCAGCCCAAGGCTGGTGGGAGAGAGGCCCGTTCCTATGGAGTGGGTGCAAGGCTGCTCCCCGAGGTGGCTGCACACCAGGTACCACACTCACCAAGTACCAGGCATAGCAAGTGCCAGGCAAACCAAGTACCATGCTTACCAAGTACCAAGCTCACCAAGTGCCATGCACACCAAGTACCAAACACAGCAAGTAGTAAGCACACCAAGTACCACACTCGCCAAATACCATGCACACCAAGTGCGATGCTCACCAAGTACCATGCACACCAAGTATCACCCACACCAAGTACCACACTCACAAAACACCATGCACACCAAGTACCATGCTCACCATGTACTATGCAACCAAGTACCACACTCACCAAGTACCAGGCACTCCAAGTACCATGTTCACCAAGTACCATGCACACCAAGTACCACACTCACCAAGTACCATACTCACCAAGTACCAGGCATACAAAGTATCACACTCACCAAATACCATGCACATCAAGTATCATGCTCACCAAGTACTCTGCACACCAAGTACCAGGCTCACCAAGTACCACACTCACCAAGTACCATGCATGCCAAGTACCAGGCTCAGCAAGTACCATGCTCACCAAATACCATGCTCACCAAGTACTATGCTCACCAAGCACCATGCACACCAAGTACCACATGGGCTACATCTGTCTGGTCCGACGACAGGAAGAACGAGGGCTCCCTGCAGCCCACTTCCTAGAGCGTTCCCTGAGGCTGGAAGGCAGTGAGCTGGCCATGCCCGGCATGGTGAGTGGCCCAAAACCTGCAGCCATGCCACATGGACCCTGCTAGAAATGGCCAAGATGGCCTGCGAAGTCAGTGTGGGGCTGGAGGGCCCAGCCAGGATCCTGCTCCCCATCCCCCGCTAACCCCTGACAGCCCCAAACACTGTGCAGAGTCGCAGGGGTGCCCACCCATATCTCCCTGACTGCCTCCTTCCAGGGCACACTCATCCCAGGGGGCAGGCAGCTGTGTGGTTGGCACATTGGCACCAGCCTGCACCTTTGAGTGTTGTGGTGTGTGTGAGTGTGTGTGTGTGCATACTGCAGTGTGTGGTGGGGAGTGCGATGTGTGCCATGTATGTGTGTAGTGTGTGTGTGTGTCTAGTTTTCAGTATGTGTGCTGTGTGTATGTGGGAGGGCTGTGGTGTGTGGTGTGTGTATGTGCTGTGTGTGATGTGTGGTGTGCATGTGTGTGTGATGTGTGTGTGTGGTGCATGTGTAGTGTGTATGGTGGGTTTTGTGTGTGTGTGGTTTTGTGGTGTATGTGTTTGGGTTTTGTGTGTGGTTTTGTGTGTGTGTGTCATATGGTGTGTGTGGTGTGTGTGTGGTATGTATGTGGTGTGTGGTGCATGTGGTGTGTCCTTGTGTGGTGTGTGTTGAGTGTATGTGGTTGTGATTTTGTGTGTGTGAGGTTTTGTGGTGTATGTGTGGTTGTGTTTTGCATGTGGTTTTGTGGTGTGTGGTGTGTATGTGTGGTGGTGTGGTGTATGTGGCGTGTGTGTGTTGTGTGGTGTGTGTGTGGTTTTGTGGTGTGTGTGGCATGTGTGTGTTGTGTGGTGTGTGTGTGGTTTTGCAGTATGTGTGGCGTGTGTGTGTGTTGTGTGGGGTGTGTGTGTGGTTTTGTGGTGT
>NW_012102243.1:1701861-1702698 GCF_000951045.1 Mandrillus leucophaeus | reverse complement strand
TGTGTGTGTGTTGTGTGGGGTGTGTGTGGTTTTGTGGTGTGCGTGGTGTGTGTGTGTGTTGTGTGGGGTGTGTGTGTGGTTTTGTGTTGTGTGTGGTGTGTCCACACTCACCCGGCTATGATGTACCTGCTGGGTTCCCTGTCGCTTCCCTGGTTCACCCACGTCTCTCTACTGAACGCCCAGTTTCTTCAGAGCCTTCTCCAAGGCTTCCGCTTTCTCCATGAGGAAGGGGTGTGGCAAACACTGGGCTCCTGGACCAGCGGCACGCACCCCAGGGGCACACAGCCCAGGAGCACTCACCCCAGGGGCACGCACCCCAGGGGCACACAGCCCAGGAGCACTCACCCCAGGGCCACTCACCTCAGGAGCGCTGACCCAGGGGAAACTCATCCCAGGAATGCTCATCCCAGAGGCACCCACCCTAGGAGATCTCACTCCAGGGATACTCACCCCAAAAGAACTCACCCCAGAAAACTCACCCCAGGGCACTCACCTTAGGAAACAGTGATCCTGGCAGAGAAGGGGTCAGGCAGTGCCACTGGCTTCCTAAGGAGAAGGCCAAAGGGACAGAAGAATTCTTTGTGAACCCTGCCAGGAGAGGCACTGGCCACTTGCTGGGGGGCACAGACACCTGCTGGGGGGCATAGACGCCTGCCTTAGGAGGGAGGCACAGACACTTGCTGGGGGGACACAGACACTTGCTGGGGAGGGACAGACACCTGCTGGGGAGGGACAGACACCTGCTGCTGGGGGACAGACACCTGCTGGGGAGGGACAGACACCTGCTGGGGGGGCAGAGACACCTGCTGGGGAGGGACAGACACCTGCTGGGGGGGG
>NW_012102243.1:1695091-1701346 GCF_000951045.1 Mandrillus leucophaeus | reverse complement strand
ACACCTGCTAGGGGGACACAGACACCTGCTGGGGGGCACAGACACCTGCTAGGGGGACACAGACACCTGCTGGGGGGCACAGACACCTGCTAGGGAGTACAGAAACCTGCTGCGACCCACGCCAGAGCCAGGGTGTCCGGACATGGTGTCTCCACAGCAGGCGCCCGCGCCCCACACCCAGGCAGCCTCCGCTCCCTATCCTAAGTCCCTGGGTGTCCACAGGGTCAGCACGGGCAGGAGTGCGGGCCTCGGCCCGGGTGCGCTTTCCATTCTGGAGGTCGTTTGTAGGAACTGGGGTGATGCCGCCTCCCGCCGGGGCGGAACCTGCCAGGCTGAAAGGAAGGTCTGAGCGGAGCGGCTGCTCAGGCTCGGCCAGCAGGGGGCAGCAGAGGGCAGCCGCGCACTGGCTGGGAGACGCCCGGGGCGGGAGGGTCGTGGTCTGCAGGGTGTGTATCTGCAGGCCTGGGCTCAGCTGGCGGGATTGCGGGTCTGCAGGGTTTCTCGGGTTGTTTGTACTTTGACAGTAAGAGCTGGGCCCAGAAAATGATTTCCTAACTCTGCAAAGATTCACAGTAAGAGCATTTCACAGGTAGGCAGCACGTCACCAATGTTCGGAGAGCTTTCATTTATTTTCTTTTGGCCTCATAACTCTTTATGGCAGGCAGGTCGGCAGAGCAAGAACTGTGACTTTTCAAGGATGAGCAAACAAACCCGGAGAGCCTGGAAATGCACGCGGAGTCCTTGGATTAAAGCTGGGCTGGGAATACCGTGACTCAGAATCCCAGTGCCCCAGCCCCAGCCCCAGCCTGGCCAGGAGGGTGGTGGCCCTGCCCCACCCAGCTCCACCCAGCTCTCTGTCCACCCTGCTTCTGGTGGGCCGCCTGGGGCTGATGCATCTCCAGTTCTGCTCCCATCCACCGCGATTCCAAGGTGCCAGGGTCCTGGTCTTACACCCCCAGGCTCATGGACACTCGCTGAGACTTATTTTTAGAACTCGGAGGACTTGAAGTGCTCCCTGAACCAGCATGTGTGGGTCAAGTTGGAAAGGGCACATTCTAGAATTTCTTGTTTTCTGTTGGTTTTTATAATGCCTTTTGTTTGAATGTATTGACGGAAGACTCAGTAACGGGCCCCTGAAAATGAGTCACCCCTCTTAATGGTGTCCTGCCCTGACGGTGGCACTTCTCAGGAGGTTACCCACTCAGCAGACAGCAAAGCGCTGAGCCCCATGATGGTTTCCCAGGGAGAAGGCAGATCCGAGCCGGTGACGGGAGAAGGGAAGAGACAAAGGCCCACGCTGCGTCTTCCGGGAGCGGAGGAGCCTTTCTGGAGCAAGCAGAAAGTCATCTTATCAATCAGCTCGGCACTTCCTCCCACGAGAAAGCGAGAAGATTCACATTGTTAAGGAGCCTTTGATGTACAAAGATCTTGTTTCATTGTACAGGATTTTTAAGTTACTCAGATAAATAGGGGAAGACTTGACATTTATTGTGCATAATTTAAATTCAAATAGGCTCCCAGCGAAGGGAAATTACCAGACACTCTGAACAGAGTCTGTGCCTTCCATTCTGTGCCTTCTGCTGATATTTGGGCTCAGAACTGCCTTGGAGCTGCCCTGATTTTTATAATCTAGAGAACAAAGCCATATTTTGGAATACCATAAAGCTGGTATTTTTATTTTTGAAATGAAGTTATCCCCACTTGTGAATTATTTCTAAAAACAACAACAACCACCACCACCACCACCTGTTAGGCTGGGCGCCATGGCTCACGCCTGTAATCCCAGCACTTTGGAAGGCCGAGGTGGGCAGATCACTTGAGGGCAGGAGTTTAAGCCCAGCCTGGGTAACATGGTGAGACCCGTCTCTACTAACAGGACAAAAATTAGCCGGGTGTGGTGGCACATGCCTGTAATCCCAGCTATTCAGGAGACTGAGACACAAGAATCGCTTGATCCCGGGAGGCAGAGGTTGCAGTGAGCCAAGATCGTGCCACTGCTCTCCAGCCTGGGCAACAGGGCCAGACTCTGTCTCAAAAATAAATAAATAAATAAATAAATAAATAAATAAATAAATAAATAAAATGGATCATAGACCTAATTGCTTCTTGGCCTTTTGGCTGTGGTAAGTGTAAAATAGATCATAGACCTGTGTGTAAAATGCAAAACTATAAAACTCCCCCAAGATTACACAGAAGAATATGTCAGTGATTTCTGATTTGGAGATGAGTTTTTAGATACAACGCCAAAGGCATAATCCACAAAAAAAAATATGATAAGTTGGACTTCATTAGAATTAAATATTTCTGCTCCATGAAAGACAATGTTAAGAGAATGAAAAGACAAGCCACGTACTGGAAAAGAATTTGCAAAACACAGACCACATTGCCCAGGCTGGTCTCAAACTCCTGGGATCAAGCAATCCTCCTGCCTCAGCTTCCCAAAGTGCTGGGACTACAGGTGTGAACCACCATGCTCAGCCGTGAAATGGTTTTATATGATACTATAATGGTGAATACGTGACATGATGCATTTGTGAAAACTCATGAAACCATACACCACCAAGAGTGGCCCCTAATGTACACTATGAACTTTAGTTAATGACAAGATATCAATAATAGCACTTCATCAACAGTAGTAAATGTCAATAATTACTAGTTACACTAGTACGAAACATGACTAATAGCAGAATTTGTATCTGTGTGTGGAGGAAGGGAGTATGCGTAAACTCTCTGTACCATCTGCTCAATTTTTTGTAAACCTAAAGCTTCTCTAGAAAATAAAGTTGGCCGGGTGCGGTGGCTCAAGCCTGTAATCCCAGCACTTTGGGAGGCCGAGATGGGCGGATCACAAGGTCAGGAGATCGAGACCATCCTGGCTAACACGGTGAAACCCCGTCTCTACTAAGAAATACAAAAAACTAGCCAGGCGAGGTGGCGGGCGCCTGTAGTCCCAGCTACTCGGGAGGCTGAGGCCGGAGAATGGCGTGAACCTGGGAGGCGGAGCTTGCAGTGAGCTGAGATCCAGCCACTGCACTCCAGCCTGGGCTACAGAGCGAGACTCCATCTCAAAAAGAAAAAGAAAAGAAAAGAAAAGAAAGTCTACTAAAAGTCTATTAATTTTAAAAAGCAATTAGGAGCCAGACATGGCGGCGCACACCTGTAGTCTGAGCTACTTGGGAAGCTGAGGCAGGAGGACCACTTGAGGCCAGGAGTTCAAGGCTGCAGTAAGCTATGATCATCCCACTGCACTTCAGCCGGGGTGACAGAGCAAGACTCCATCTCTAAAACAAAATAAAAATCATTATCTGAAAAATTAAAAAGCAATTAGGGTATCATCTTGGTTTAAACAATGTCAACAACCTTTACCCTAGATTCATACTAGTATATTCACAATTCTGAGGTCCACATGTGGGTTCCCTTGCCTGGAGTAACTAAAATCCCAGACGTGCTCTAAGATCCTGTCAACTCCCTCTTGGGAAAAGCACCATCTGCTCAGAAGTCATCACTGCCTTCTCCTTTGTTTGAAGCCACATGAGTAAATCTCTAACGGTGGGATGATTGTACTGCAAGGCTCACATATGCATGGAGGAGGGTGAAATGCAGGTCTTTCCCATTCTTTCTGCAGCCGTCCATGTGGTCGTTGTGCCCCTGTATCACTCCCATGCTCCCTACCAGGCCCAGGACACTTGGGGAGGCCTCAGGGAGCAGGTGCTAAAGTGGCCTCCCCACTGAACAAAGCAAGTGTGCTGGTGAGACACACATCCAGTGCGTTTGCCTTTCTCAGTCTGCAAACATCAGGCGACAAGCATGGCACCATTCTACAACTTGGTTTAGGGTTCATATCAGGCCCGGGCTCTGTCAAATCTGTGTAAACGCACTGGTTTGAGGTCCCCGTCCCTCTTTCTCTCTGTTTCTCTCCGTCCCTCTTTCTCTCTGTTTCTCTCCGTCCCTCTTTCTCTCTGTTTCTCTCCGTCCCTCTTTCTCTCTGTTTCTCTCCGTCCCTCTTTCTCTATCTCGCAGGGGAGGGCTCTGGCTCTCCGTTGGCAGGCGTCTACACTGGTGTCTCTCAGACCCACAACTACCCTCCCAACCCTCGGCCAACACCCTTCTTCACCCTCTGGTGGGGGCCCCTCATGGTGACCACAAGGCCTCTTCAGGGCCTACACACTCGCACACATACACAGAGACACACAGAGAGACAGACACAGAGACGGACACACGAAGAGACAGAGACACAGAGACAGACACACAGACACACACACAGACACACACATAGACACACATAGAGACAGACAGAGAGACAGACACAGAGATATACACACAGACACACACACAGACACACACACACAGACACAGAGACAGAGACACAGAGACACACAGATACACACAGAGACAGACACAGAGATAGACACACACAGAGACAGACACACACAGACACAGACACACAGAGACAGACACACACAGAGACACACACAGAGATATACGCACAGACACACAGAGACAAACACACAGAGAGACATACACACACACACACAGAAACAGAGACACACAGAGACAGAGACACACAGAGACAGAGACACAGAGACATACACAGAGAGACACACAGACACAGACACACAGGCAGACTCACACAGAGACAGAGACACAGAGACATACACAGAGAGACACACAGAGACACACTTACAGAAATAGACACACACAGAGACAGATACCCTCACAGAGACAGGCACACGCCCCAGCAATATGGACACAGACACACACAGGCGTGCTGAGTTCAGTCCTCACCCATACAGGAGAGCAGGAGCTCCTCCACGCCCTTCGGGGACACTCTGGGGCGACTTGGTGCCCTGCAGCTACATCCTCTTCCTGAGGAGAGCCCAAGGCCTCTGCTGAGGCCACTGCTCCAAGGGTCCTAAAGAGGCTGCTTGGCCCCCAGCCCCCATATTCTCCAACTTCCCTGGGGATGCATATTCATTCTCTGCGGCTGCTCTAGCTAGTGACCAAAATTTAGTGGCTTAAACAGCACAAAGTTCTCGTACGATTCTGCAGGTCAAAAATCTCAAAGCAACCTCACGGGTCTGAAATCAGGGCTGGTGCCTTCTGGAGGATCCAGGGGAGCCGCCAGCCCTCGCCTCTCCCACCGTGAGTCCGCCTGCTTCCTCGCCGTGACCAGCCCGCCAGCCTCTGCTTCTGAGTCACCTCTCCTCCCTCTCCAGCCCTCCTGCCCGCTCTGCGACTCCCCCAGGCCACCCGGTCTCCCAGGATCCTTCACTCAATCACGTTGGCACAGTCCCTGTGCTCCAGAGGCTGCAGTCACAGGTCCTAGGGGTTAGGATGTGGATGTCCTTCAGGGACCGTTCTCCAGCTGACCACAGGTGCCAGTGTCCCCGGCCCCGCAGGGTGCGACACTTGTGGCAGGCTGGCTTCTCCTCCGAGGCCCCCCTCTAGCTGTCCTCTCAGACATCTGCTCAGACATCCAATCCAGAGACTCAGGGACGGAGAGCTGGCACACAGGGCAAGGAGCCTTCCACATTTTTCTGTCTGACACCTGTACTTCAGCTCGTAGTCTTAAATTGAACAGTGAAGACTTTGAGAGTGTGTCCCCTACTTCCGTTCGGAGGGCCACGCCTAGAAGAAAAGGAGCTGCTCCACCCAATGGGAGGAGTCCAGGGAAAGATAAGGGGACAGGGTTCGGTTCCCCACAAATCTAGTCCCCTCCAGCTACCTGGGAAAGGACCTGAGGAACACGCCTCTGCCTCTGCCTTTGCAAGGTGAGCTCCAAGGGCCACGCTGCCAGGCACTCTGGGCTTAACCTTCTGCACAGAAGACAAGAACAGCAAATTCTGGGAAGGCGGGAGTCCTTCCTGGTGGCTGGGCTTAGAGGGAAGCCGGGAACCGGAGAGAAGGCCTTCGTAGAAACTGTCGGGAGGCTGCTCCAAGAGCAACCGGGAGAAATCCGAGGGGAGAGAGCAGAGCCTACGGCAGCCACGCATGTGGAGAAGACTGGAAATCCTTGAAAAAGAGGGCTATTGGGAGGAAGGGCTAAGGAGTTCACACGACATGCTCCCCTGGCCAATCTGCAAAAGTCAAGGACGGTGGGTCAGGAGCGGCCCCTCCAGCCACGGCACAGGATCCACTGTGTGTTCCCCGCAGCACCGGTGAAGGAATCAGCCACAGAAGCTGGGTGGAAAATCCCGCCCCACAGCCATCCTCTTGTCCCCAAGCACGACGATCCCAGGAGGCGGTGACCAGAGG
>NW_012102243.1:1685269-1695041 GCF_000951045.1 Mandrillus leucophaeus | reverse complement strand
AGACACACACACAGACACACACACACAGACACAGAGACAGAGACACAGAGACACACAGATACACACAGAGACAGACACAGAGATAGACACACACAGAGACAGACACACACAGACACAGACACACAGAGACAGACACACACAGAGACACACACAGAGATATACGCACAGACACACAGAGACAAACACACAGAGAGACATACACACACACACACAGAAACAGAGACACACAGAGACAGAGACACACAGAGACAGAGACACAGAGACATACACAGAGAGACACACAGACACAGACACACAGGCAGACTCACACAGAGACAGAGACACAGAGACATACACAGAGAGACACACAGAGACACACTTACAGAAATAGACACACACAGAGACAGATACCCTCACAGAGACAGGCACACGCCCCAGCAATATGGACACAGACACACACAGGCGTGCTGAGTTCAGTCCTCACCCATACAGGAGAGCAGGAGCTCCTCCACGCCCTTCGGGGACACTCTGGGGCGACTTGGTGCCCTGCAGCTACATCCTCTTCCTGAGGAGAGCCCAAGGCCTCTGCTGAGGCCACTGCTCCAAGGGTCCTAAAGAGGCTGCTTGGCCCCCAGCCCCCATATTCTCCAACTTCCCTGGGGATGCATATTCATTCTCTGCGGCTGCTCTAGCTAGTGACCAAAATTTAGTGGCTTAAACAGCACAAAGTTCTCGTACGATTCTGCAGGTCAAAAATCTCAAAGCAACCTCACGGGTCTGAAATCAGGGCTGGTGCCTTCTGGAGGATCCAGGGGAGCCGCCAGCCCTCGCCTCTCCCACCGTGAGTCCGCCTGCTTCCTCGCCGTGACCAGCCCGCCAGCCTCTGCTTCTGAGTCACCTCTCCTCCCTCTCCAGCCCTCCTGCCCGCTCTGCGACTCCCCCAGGCCACCCGGTCTCCCAGGATCCTTCACTCAATCACGTTGGCACAGTCCCTGTGCTCCAGAGGCTGCAGTCACAGGTCCTAGGGGTTAGGATGTGGATGTCCTTCAGGGACCGTTCTCCAGCTGACCACAGGTGCCAGTGTCCCCGGCCCCGCAGGGTGCGACACTTGTGGCAGGCTGGCTTCTCCTCCGAGGCCCCCCTCTAGCTGTCCTCTCAGACATCTGCTCAGACATCCAATCCAGAGACTCAGGGACGGAGAGCTGGCACACAGGGCAAGGAGCCTTCCACATTTTTCTGTCTGACACCTGTACTTCAGCTCGTAGTCTTAAATTGAACAGTGAAGACTTTGAGAGTGTGTCCCCTACTTCCGTTCGGAGGGCCACGCCTAGAAGAAAAGGAGCTGCTCCACCCAATGGGAGGAGTCCAGGGAAAGATAAGGGGACAGGGTTCGGTTCCCCACAAATCTAGTCCCCTCCAGCTACCTGGGAAAGGACCTGAGGAACACGCCTCTGCCTCTGCCTTTGCAAGGTGAGCTCCAAGGGCCACGCTGCCAGGCACTCTGGGCTTAACCTTCTGCACAGAAGACAAGAACAGCAAATTCTGGGAAGGCGGGAGTCCTTCCTGGTGGCTGGGCTTAGAGGGAAGCCGGGAACCGGAGAGAAGGCCTTCGTAGAAACTGTCGGGAGGCTGCTCCAAGAGCAACCGGGAGAAATCCGAGGGGAGAGAGCAGAGCCTACGGCAGCCACGCATGTGGAGAAGACTGGAAATCCTTGAAAAAGAGGGCTATTGGGAGGAAGGGCTAAGGAGTTCACACGACATGCTCCCCTGGCCAATCTGCAAAAGTCAAGGACGGTGGGTCAGGAGCGGCCCCTCCAGCCACGGCACAGGATCCACTGTGTGTTCCCCGCAGCACCGGTGAAGGAATCAGCCACAGAAGCTGGGTGGAAAATCCCGCCCCACAGCCATCCTCTTGTCCCCAAGCACGACGATCCCAGGAGGCGGTGACCAGAGGGCTCAGCTTCCAGGTCACTGCATGAGGGTGTCCTTCTTGCCAGGCAGAGCCAGTGCCGAGGCTCCCGCTGTGGCCTCCCTGTACCTCGGAGCATGGAGTCGGGAGCATAAAAGCCCCTGCACTGCTCCACGTTTAATAACATCCAGACTCGAGGTTATGAGCCCCAGCCTCAAGGTTAGAACTTACCTGAAGTTGGGCTTCGATTCTTGGTGATTGTGAAGCCTTAAGCAAATTATTTAATCCCTCTGAGCTTCAGTTTCATCATCTGAAAAAACAGGATGACAATACTCAGCTCGTAGAGCTTATTAAGCATTAAATGAGATGCATGCGAAGTGTTCAGTGCTGTTCTGGACACTTGGGCTGTGTCCACGGTGCCGCTAAGAGCAGGTCAACCCCTCTTCATACCTGCACCTGCCAGCTGCTCAGATGGTGGCCCCTGCTGAATAAAAGCAGGGGCAATTAGTAGTGGTCAGCTCATACCCGGCTACGGTGTCAGCATGTCAACATGAATCGATGATTGAACCAGACACCGCAGCTCAAAGATAGCGGGGACGGCAAGATGAGTGAGTATACGAAAGCGCGTGTATTTCTGCACGTACACGCACTTGCTTTCTTTCCCTGCCAAAGCACATTACCGCAATCTTAACGGCTTACAACACCTATTTATTCTCTCACAGTCCCTAGGTCAGAAGGCCGGGCAGTTTGCCTGACTGGTCTTCTGCTTAGGGTGGCGGGAGCCTGAACTCAAGATGACAGCAGGGCCGCGCCCCTTTCCGGAGGCTCTCGGAGTGAATCTCCTTCCAGACTCTTCCAGGCTGTTGTCTGAATGCTGTTGGTTTGGTCAGATTCCCGTCTTCATGCCGGCTCTCAGTCAGGGGCTAGTCTTGGCTCCCGGAGGTGGCCCAGGTTCACACTCACGCCTTCCACGCAGCCCTCCAGCACCTGCAGGCCAGGTCCCTCGTGTGCTCTGACGCGCTCTGACTCTCCTTTCTGCTGCATTTCTGACTGCGGCGGAGAAAGTGCTCTGCTTCGAAACGTTCACAGGATTAGATTGGGCCCGCGAGGATGATCCAGGATAATCTGCCGAGGTTAAATCCTGGAACTTTAAGCCCATCTGCAAAGTGCCTTTAGCCACGCAATGTGACATAGCCACAGGCTGGCTCTGGGGATTGGGGCATGGACATTGGGAGGGTCATCATTCTGCGGACCACGCACATGCACACGTTTCTCTTGTTCCTGGAACCCTGATGTTCTCTCCACCACATTCAATTCAGCATGTAGAGAACTGTTGTTGTTGTTGTTTGAAACAAGGAAGGAGTGCAGAGGAAGACAGGGGACAGGCAGATGCCCCCAGGCCAGAGAAGAAAGGCCCAGGAGACAGGAGAAGGTGACTGTGGGGTTTTCCTTCTCAGTTCACAACACAGGGCTAGTCACAGCCTTCCATCCATCCCTCTCTTCCCACCTCCCTTTCTTTTTTCTGTTCCTTCATTTCTTCCTACCTTTCTTCCATTCCCTCAGCATGTGACAAAAATATGAGGATCAGATCCTTTCTGGCAGGAGGAAAGAAGAATGATGGGATGACGTCTAATGCCTTGCTGGGCTCCAGCAGTACGAGGCAGCCACGTATCAAAAGTCAGAGACACAAACCAGCACGTGCCCCTCTCTCCACAGAGTCTCGGTGCAGGTCCTCCTGCCCCTGCTTCCCAGCCAGCCCCCAGGCCAGGCAGACAGGGTGCCTCCTCCTCCTATTAGCAAAACTTCTAAATGTGGTTTATTTTCCACAGAAAGATTGCACATCCTACCAATAGGCTACATCTATGATAACACTGAGATTGCTATTAAGTCTGAACTTAAAAATAATAAACATTTGGCATTTTTGAATAATATTTAGTAGTTGAAATCTAAATAAATCAAAATTATTTCAGTCTGGGTGTGGTGACTCATGCCTGTAATCCCAGCACTTTGGGAGGCCGAGGCAGATGGATCACTTGAGATCAGGAGTTCAAGACCAGCCTGGTCAACATGGTAAAACCCCATCTCTAATAAAAATACAAAAATTAGCCGGGCGTGGTGACGCACACCTGTAATCCCAGCTGCTCAGGAGACTGAGCAGGAAAATCCCTTGAACCCAGGAGGCAGAGTTTGCAGTGAGCCAAGATTGCACCACTGCACTCCAGTCTGGGCGACAGAGCAAGACTTTGTCTCAAAAAAATAAAAGTAAAGGCCGGGCCAGTGGCTCACGCCTGTAATCCCAGCACTTTGGGAGGCTGAGACGGGTGAATCACGAGGTCAGGAGACAGAGACCATCCTGGCCAACATGGTAAAATCCTGTCTCTACTAAAAATACAAAAAATAGCTGAGCGTGGTGGCACGCACCTGTAGTTCCCAGCTACTCCAGAGGTTGAGGCAGGAGAATTGCTTAAACCAGGGAGTCGGAGGTTGCAGTGAGCCGAGATTGCGCCATTGCACTCCAGCCTGGTGACAGAGTGAGACTCCGTCGGAAAAAAAGAAAGAAAGAAAATTAAATAAAAAATATTTTTAAATAAAGGTATTTGGGGTAAGTGTGATTTGCAGACTCTTTAGATATAAATTCCTTTATAGACTTGGAGAAAATGTATGGTAAGTTAGACTTTAAAACAACCCATTTGAGCTCCTTCCTTTCGCTGCTGCAGCCGCAGCCATGAGAATGCTCAGGCTTCAGAAGAGGCTCGCTGCTCGTGTCCTCCGCTGTGGGAAGAAGGAGGTCTGGTTGGACCCCAAGGAGACCAATGAACTCGTCAATGCCAACTCCCGTCAGCAGATCCGGAAGCTGATCAAAGATGGGCTGATCATCCACAAGCCAGTGACTGTCCATTCCCGGCTCAAGGCCAGAAAAGCACCTTGGCCCGCCGGAAGGGCAGGCACATAGGCATTGGTAAGCCAAAGGGTACAGCCAATGCCCGAATGCCAAGACGGTCACGTGGATGAGGAGAATGAGGATCCTGCGCTGGCTGCTCAGGAGACACCGGGAATCGAGGAAGATTGAACACCACGTGGTTCACAGCCCGTACCTGAAGGAGCAGGGGAATGTGTTCACAAACAAGCGGATTCTCATGGAACGCAGCCACAGGCTGATGGCAGACAAGGCCCGCAAGAAGCTCCTGGCTGACCAGGCTGAGGCCCGCAGGTCTAAGACCAAGGAAGCACGCAAGCGCCGTGAAGAGCACCTGCAGGCCAAGAAGGAGGAGATCTTCATGACTTTGTCCAAGGAGGAAGACACCAAGCAATAAAAGCTCCCCCTTTGTCTGTACATACTGGCCTCTGTGATTGCATAGATCAGCCATTAAAATAAAACAATCCGTTAAAAAAACATCCATTTTATGGAGGTATCATTCACGTACAATAAATGGGTCCACTTTAAGTTTCTAGTTCAATGAGGCTTGACAACCACACACGCTGTGTAACAGCTGCCGCCATCAGAACGCAGAACGCTTCCACCAACCCAGGGAGTTCCTTCCCGCTCTCTCCAGTCAATCCCCCCACCCTCGTGCCTCACGCCTTTTTTCTTTGTTTTTTGAGATGGAGTCTTGCTCTGTCACTCAGGCTGGAGTGCAGTGGCGCGATCGCGGCTCACTGCAACCTCCGACTCTAGGGTTCAAGTGATTCTCCTGCCTCAGCCTCCTGAGTAGCTGGGATTACAGGTATGCACCACCACGCCTGGCTGATTTTTGTATTTTTAGTAGAGACGGGGTTTCACCATGTTGGCCAGGCTGGTCTCAAACTCCTGACCTCGTGATCTACCCACCTCAGCCTCCCAAAGTTCAGGGATTACAAGCGTGAGCCACTGCGCCAGGCCCCACGCCATTTTTTAAATCCCTATAGCGCAGTTTCGCCTGTTCTTGAACTTCAGGATTCTTCAGAGAAACCGTGTATGGAATGAGCTTTATTTTCAGGAACTTGCTCACACGATTGTGGAGGCTGACGAGTCCAAAAACAGAGGGTGCACAGGGTAAGCAGGGCAGGCCAGCAGGCGAGAAGCCCAGGCAAGGGCTGATGCAGGAGGCTGGAGGCAGAATTTGTTCTTCAAGAAACCTCAGTATTTGTTCTGAAGGCCTTTGATTAACTGGATGATGCTCACTCAAATTATTATCAAGGGTAATCTCCTTTTCTCAAAGTCAACTGACTGTGGGTGTTAACCACATCCACAAAACATGCTCGTGGCAATGCTTGGCTTAGTTTTGATGAAATAACTACATACTATACCCTCGCTATATTGACACATGAGACTAAGTACGGTAAAACAAAGGGGCGCATGCAGCTTGCATGCCTCCGTGTCCGGTTCCTTTCATTTTCATAATATTTTGGGGACTATTTGGGACTGCTGTTCATATCAGTAGTAGCTCATGCCTTTTTGTTACTGAATAGTACTGCCTTCTATGATGACAACAGGCTAGATTCTAATACACACCAGGCGTTTTCAATTCAGTTGTGAGAATTTTAAAAAATAAAATTGCTGTCAATAATCAGAAACTTGTAAACACCAATTAGAATCCAAACACAAAAATTCATTGAGCTATTATTAGGTTGGCACAAAAGTAATTGTGGTTTAGCCAAATATTTTAAGTTTTTAGCATCATCAGAAGAATAGTTAAAAATCTCTTGCTGGTCAGCTGATGCACAGTGGGACGCAGGGAAGGTAGCCCACCAGTCTCAGAAATATGTTACTTTTGTGGCTACATCTTGTTTTTACAGTTTAATGGTAGCTAATTAACCAGAAAATATATTCTAAACAAAAACTAATTATCTTGTCATCACTTCAAAAGACATATTTAATACACATTAAAGCAATTACATATGAACTAAAAATAAAATCCTACGTCCCCCACTGGCTGAACAAACCCCCCTGTGGCCAGGGGGACCCCAGGAAAACCTTAACACTGAGGCTATAATGGGGGATGGGAAGTCAGACAGGCCTGATACCCCCTCCCTTTTGTGGTTTAGACACAACAGACCAGCGTTAACGTTAAGCTAGAGACCGTAGGACTGACAGAATGGACTCTGTGGCAGTAAGATGCCAAATTATAAACAGGGCCTAAGGCTGTGCTGGGGGAGGGTGAAGCCACACACGGCACACTTACAGAGAAAAGGACGTTCCCACTGCTGTCGGGTTGCCTTCCCTCCAGCAGCTAACTAAGCACTGGCCTCGAGATGAGCAACAGTAAGCAACTGCAGCTCCACCAGCCATTAAGTGACCCCCAGTCCTGCTCCAGGAGCCGTAACTACAGCTTTCATTGGACAGAAGACTGTAACTTTCTCCTCACAAGAAAATGCTGACCTGGGACAGGTTCTGGTCGGTTTACAGAGGCTGCACATCTGCATGCCTTCTGTCCTGAAAAGACCTCTGGAGGTACAGGGCCTAGTCGTAAGTTATTTATTTATTTATTTATTTATTTATTTATTTATTGACAGAGTCATGCTCTGTCGCCCAGGCTGGATTGTAATGACGCAGTCTCAGCTCACTGCAACCTCCGCTTCCCAGGTTCGAGGGATTCTCCTGCCTCAGTCTCCCAAGTAGCCAGGACTACAGACACATGCCACCACACCTGGCTAATTTCTGTACTTTTAGTAGAGAGGGGGTTTCGCCATGTTGACCAGGCTGATCTCGAACTCCTGACCTCAGGTTATCTGCCAGCCTCGGCCTCCCAAAGTGCTGGGATTACAGTCGTAATATATTCAAAGGTTTAGTCTGCCCCACAGAGTGAGATTGGGTCCTGTGTTACACAATACGCATGTGTCAGGACGCCCTTCCTGAGTATTCATAGCTCCTCCCAAAGCCTGTTGACTATGTATGTTTAGCCAACCTGTTCAGCGTAGAGCTTCTGCCCTAATCCCTCCTCCTTCGAAGAGCCATCTCCCATCTTGGCCTGGGGGATGGCCACCTTGCTGGCTGTAACCATGTATAAGAAATAAAGTTCCTCTTTTTCCAAATGTATAAATTGTCGGGTTTTTATAAGAGGGATCTGGTCATTAACCCACTTTTTCAAGTGCCTTCCTGGGCAGATAGGCTAAATCTACATTTTAAAAAGGAGATTACAGCCCGATTTTTCTGCTCTTCTCCTCAACAGAGAAGTAGGTATTCACTGCCTCCAGTTCCCCTCCTGCCACTGTCCCCAGAGCCCTCTGCAAACTTGTCATTCCATAGTCACTGCTCCATCCAAGTCAGTAATGGCCTCCCAGTCACTACAACCGAATGGTCCATCCTGTATACTCATCACACAGCATCACAGAGCAGCCACTCCCTCCCGTCTTCAATGGGTCCTGGAGTGGGTTCTCCAGGAGCCCACCTCGCAGGCTGCTCGCTCATCCTCCACATCCTCACCCCTTCAGGGTTCTGTCCTTGGTCCTGTCCCCCATCTGTCCTCCCTCCTGGGGTGACCTCACCCAGTTTCCTGACTTGAAACTCTAAGTGCTCTCACCTTGATGCTCTGGCTCTGACTTCCCTGCGTGCTCCAGGTTTGTCTGTGCAACAGCGCTATGTGTTGACAGCGAACCTCTGGTCGGGCTGCACCTCCCCCACCCAGCTGTGCCTTTTGCAGCCCTTCTGTTGCAGAAACTCCATCCTTCCAGGTGCTCAGACCACCCGAGAGCAGTCATTCCTAAGTCCCTGCATTCTCTCACACCACATCTTTTCCATCAGCGAATCCCAGAGCCTCTGCTGTCGAAGTGCTTTTCTCTGAAATCTAACTGGTTCTCACCATCCAACCCCACGTTCACCACTCTATCCTCATCCCCATGCCTGGTCAGCCCAGCTGGCCACTTGATTGGTCTCCCTGCTTCCTCTCTTGGGCTCCCCACAGGCTATTCTCAGCAGAGCATCCACGGTGGCTCTGTGAAAGCCCCAGTCCATCACGATCCTCTTCTGTTCATGAGCCCATCTCACTCAGAATTCAAGTCCCCTAAATGGCCTGCCCACCGTCCATCCTCCTCCACTTACCTCCCTGCCTTGACTCCAACCCCTGGCCTCCCCTCCACTCACTCTGCACCCATGCGGCTTCCGGTTGCCTCCTGCCCATGCCAGGCATGGCCCTCCTTCCTGTCCTGGCACTTGGTAGTCTCTCCTCCTGGCCAAGCTTTCCTAGACGTCTGCATGCTTACTCGTTATCCCTGAGTCTTCTCCAGTCACCCCCGTGCAAGATTCCAACTCTCTCCATACACGTTTCCTTCTTCTCTGATTTTTCTCTCCAGCTCCGACTGGAGTGGACGAATGTTCCTGATTTGCAGCGACAGTCTTTTAGTGGTGCAATACCATCAGCGCCCACTGCAGCTATACTGAAAGAAGCTCTGATTCCGGACATCAATCCCACAGGGACAGTCTCCCTGATGATAGCTCGACTTCACATTTTTCAACTTTACGATGGGTAGATTGGGTATTAGATGCATTTTTGACTTAGGAAGAGCTTATTGGCGGGGAGGGTAGCCCCACTGCAAGTCGAGGAGCACCCGTAATCGCTCAGTATGCCAGAGAAAACCACCCGCAAATGAAGAAACGATCGGCCCTGTTTCCCCAAGACTGCACTGGGAGCTGTAAGGTAGCCATCTGGTGAGCAACGGTGCGCTACGAAAGGGAGGTGGACGGGGTTGGGAGACCGAGGCAGGCAGACGGCTCGAGCCCAGGAGTTCGAGACCAGCCTGAGCAACATAGACCCCCGTCTCTACAAAAAATTAAAAAATTCGCGAGCCTGGCAGCGCGTGCCTGTGCTCGCAGCTACTTCCGAGGTGAAGCAGTAGGATGGATTGAGCCCAGGAGGTTGAGACTTTAGAGAGCCGAGATGGCGCCCCTACACTTCGGCTCGGGGGACC
>NW_012102243.1:1670978-1684104 GCF_000951045.1 Mandrillus leucophaeus | reverse complement strand
CTCAGGCAGCGCGGCACAATGGCCAGGAGGATGGGAACGCGCCTAGGGCTGGGTCGGGGCCTCGGCCCCCACCCGGCTCTGCGTTTCCTCGCCGGGGGCGGAACCGTGGAGACCGCGGCGGAGTCGGGGACGGGAACGGAGTCCAGATTCTGCGCTCAGGCAGCGCGGCACAATGGCCAGGAGGATGGGAACGCGCCTAGGGCTGGGTCGGGGCCTCGGCCCCCACCCGGCTCTGCGTTTCCTCGCCGGTGCGCTCTTGAGGAAGCTGGTTGCCTCGGTTTGTCCACCCTTAACAAGAGAGCTGGACGCCCTGATTGTTAAGGTCTGCTTTCTGAGGTTCTAAAATCCTTGAATTTTACTGTGAAGTATTGCTTCTTTCTCTGTTGATATATTTTGAAGTCTCTACTCCAGATTTTAATCTTGAACTTTATGGTATTACTGGAAGTTCGCTGGTCTTTTCCTTAAATCATACCCTTAAATTGGTCCAGGCGCAAAGTTTTAGGGTGGTAGGAGGAAAGTGGGGAGTGCCTCCCGCCTCAGCTTCCCATGAAGCTTGCATGTCACCCTCGAGTGAAACAGCTGTGTAGCTTTCCTTCTTCACCGTTGAATGGAGAACTTGGTCGAGTCTTAGAAGTTTGATTAATATTTCAGATTTAGAGCCATAGTGACTTTTTTGTTGTTCATATATCTTACTGAACATTGTAAACCTTTAACCTTTTCTTAAAAATGATTTGTGTTTGCACCAAATACACCTTCCCTGCCTCAAGTTACTAGAAGCCCCTTGTCAGACATTGTGTTCACTTCCCTCCATCTCAGCCCCTCCCATGACATTTTACTCCCTCTTCCCTACCCGGTACCTCTCCCTGGCAGTGTCTGGTTTGGTGCATGACCCCTGAGGACATCTGGAAATTCTGAGCCCCCTGGCACAAACAGGGCTTAGGTTATTAAGCAGGTGAAACTGGGCTCTAAGAAATGCATAATGTATACGGTTTGAGATTAAAACTAGGTACATTTTATGTGATGTAAAAAGTGTATTGATTTTATTTATTTAAAATACGTGACCTTTTTTTGTTTGATTTTGTATATGCCAAGCAAGTTTGAAGTGTGACTTCTATCGCAAGTAAAGCAAAACTTGTTTGGGAGTAAGGAAGGTGAGAGGGCTTAATGCCTTCCTTAATTTCTGCTTTGTTTTTTTTTTTAACTCTTACTTTCTTTTTTGGAGGCAGGGTCTCACTTTGTAGCTCAGGCTGGATGGAGTGCAGTGGCGTGATCTGGGCTCACTGCAACCTCTGCCTCATAGGCTCATAGGCCCATCTGAGCCTCTGGAGTAGCTAGGACCACAGACATGCACGCGCCACCACACCAGGCTAATTTTTGTATTGTCGTAGAGGATTTCACCATGTTGCCCAGGCTGGTCTGAACTCCTGGGCTCAAGTGGTCTGCCCACATCATTCTCCCAAGGTGCTGAGATTACAGGCGTGAGTGACCACACCTGCTTCGTTTCTTTACTTGAAAAAAAAAAAAAAAAAAGATAAACTGAATGAATTAAAATTTAAGTATAACTAAAGTAGTGTATTTTAACTGTGAATTTACACATGTGAAAATAGCATTCTTTCTTTAAAAAAAAATTCTTGGGCCAGGTATCGTGGCTCATGCCTATAATTCCAGCACTTTGGGAGGCCAAGGTGGACAGATCACTTGAGGTCAGGAGTTTGAGACCATCCTGGCCAACATAGTGAAACCTCGTCTCTTTTAAAAATACCAAAGTTAGCTGGGCGTGGTGGTGCATGCCTGTAATCCCAGCTACTTGGGAGGCTGAGGCAGGAGAATCACTTGAACCCAGGTGGTGGAGGTTGCAGTGAGTGGAGATGGCGCCCCTGCACTCCAGCCTGGGCAATAGAACAAGGCTCCATCTCAAAAAAAAAAAAAAAAAACTTGACAAATACTTTGTTCTCTGAATTAAACTGATGGGAACTTTTTGCAGTTTTAAAAACCTATTTTAAGTTAAATTTTGAGTAAATCCAAAAGTTTGGTATTTTGAGTTTTCGTGGTTTATTTTTTGTAACATTGTTTTGTGGTAATTATCCACACGTTTTGGTTATTGTAGGTATTCACAGCTTTCTATTTTAATCCATGTATGCTTTGGCCATAGTAACCCATCCAGATTAACACATTTATAACTCACCATCGATTTGTCCCATAGTTGTGATACTGTTGGTTTGTATGAAGACCACTCAGTCAGTCATGATGAAGGGAAGTGTAGTCGTTGGTCACCAGTGATTGCTGAGCAGCAAGAATCGAGAAGCTGGTCATGCCCAACGCAACCTTGAGGGAGAGATGTTGGTGAGAGATAAGAGATGGGTGGCCGGGTGTGGTGGCTCACACCTGTAATCCCAGCACTTTGGGAGGCTGAGGCGGGTGGATCACTTGAGGTCAGGAGTTTGAGACTATCCTGGCCAACATGGCGAAACCCCGTCTCTACTAAAAATACAAAAATTAGCCAGATGTGGTGACACCCACCTGTAGTTCCAGCTACTCAGGAGACTGAGGCAGGAGAATCACTTAAACCCGGGAGGTGGAGGTTGCAGTGAGCCGAGATTGTGCCATTGCACTCCATCCTGGGCGTCAGAGTGAGACTCCATCTCAAAAAAAACAAACAAATAAATAGAGATGGGCAGTTCACAGGGGTTTTTATTGTGCACTGCTGCGCAGGCTGTAGAACTTAAGGTGTAGCGGATTTTATTTGTTTAGATTTGTGGCTCGTGAGGCATTTTGTTCTTGAAGGCTCTGTTCTGGGCCTAGTTCAGCTCTGTGGAGCTCGACTGCAGCCCTGCACTCTGGCCGTCTTTCTGCCCTCTCTACAATGGGTAAGGAGAAAGGGCCTTAGAGATTGAGGCCTGGGTCCTCTCCTGACTTCAGTGGGGTGGTGCCCAGGGCACAGGAGGTGGCGCAGAGGTAAGAGCAGGCACTCCTGACTTTGGAGGTCATGAAGTGAGTAACATAGGAAAAGCCTTTGGTTTTTGCTTTGATTTCTGTCTTGTTTCTAAAACTAATAGTTTTGGGCTGTGGGTCAGAATCATAAGCTCTGATGAAAGTGTTGGCCTGTGTAAAATTTGATGCCCCCGCAATTTTTTTTTTTTTTTTTTTTTTAAGAGAATTGGGTTTAGCTGTGGGTCAGGTCATTTTGCTAAGAGTCATGATCCCACTGGGTAATCAGACTTCTCATCCCCTGCAAGTAGGAGTAGAGCTGAGCTCACAAGGAAGTTATCAAGTGTCCTGCTGGTAAGCAGGTGTATGGGCAGCAGTCAGTGGTGACTTGCCTCTCCTGCCCTTTCTGGAAGGTGAGACTAGGTGAGTTCGTATGCCGAGGTGACCACGAGTTAAAATAGTAAAACCAGGGGGCTTCCGGCAGGAAGCGAGGAGAAGAGCTGTTTGTTAGCTTCTATCTCCACAGTGTTTCGATTCTAAATGTTGGTTCCCTTCTGGAAATTAACTGTTGTGCAGATTTTTTCTGCATGTTATGGAGTCACCTTCACCCAGCCCCTGCTCCCTCTCCTGGAATGTACTCATTCAGCGTGTGATGTGTTTTGCAGTGTCACATGGTATTTCATCCTTTGCTTCTCTCTCTGGTAGACTGTGAGCTCCTCAAGCTTGAAGGCTGGGTGTCCCCCTTCCCACCCCAGCCCTTGTAGAGGACCCGGCACGAAGGTCATGATAGGTAACAGTTGCTGAGTGGTCATTCTGTGCTAGAGATTGCGTGCAATGCTTTTCCCACGTCAGTTAATCTTCACACAACCCAAGGAGGAGGAACTATTGTTCTTCTCAGTCTCAGATGCAGAATCCAAGGTGTGGGAGTAATGAACTTGGGTTACAAAGCGTGTATATGGCAGGGCCAGGGTTTGAAGCCGTGCCGACTGGCCGCAGAGCTGTGGAGTTCTGTATTGCTTCAGTGACCATTTGCAGCCAGCACAGTACTGACGAAGCCGCATTGTGGCATGTGGCCGTCCAGTCTTGGAACGGAGCTGTTCTAAAGCTCGGTAAAAATCTTACCACCAAGAATCGTATGGAAATGTTTTTGAAGGCAAATGAAAATGGAATGCCTTTAAAGGAAGTGCGTATCAAAACGATAGAACGTTAGTAACAAGGATTCAAGAATAGCATCGCTTTCCAACCAATTCTCAAACTGTTTGAAGAGTAGATCTCACAGAGACAGTAAGTGGGTGAAACACCTGCATGTCAAGCAAGTGCTGCGGTCCCTTTGCCTGCGACGTCACTTTGCACATGACTGTGACCTGCTTACCTGCAGGGAAGCTTTGGGTCTTGCTCCTTTATATGTTACACTAATTGCTGCTGTGGAGAAACCATGGGGAGGGGTTGGGGGAGGAGAGTCTTATATCGAACCCGGTTTTATATAACTTTATAGCTTGATAACAGCTGGTTCCTTCTCAGAATTTGTAGTTTTAAGTGTATTGAGTTTTTGTTGATTTTGCTTTAATCGGTTTCTTAATCCATGATTTATTGCTTTGAATTAGACATTAACCTGTTTCTCAAGAGACACACTAAACAAAATTGAAGGTTTGTTTGCTTAAGTCAAGCTTGAATCTGGCTAGTTGTGTAAGTAACATGGATATCTGGTTAATCTGGTAGGATAGCCTTTCCAAGGAGTTTACATTGGTACTTTGAAAGAAACATTTGAAGTCACAAAAAGGTAACAAAACTTAAGGTAACTTGAGCATCAGTACCAGAAAGTTACTGTGTTTTCATTGAATGTAAGATAATGTCTGGTTTGGTGGCTCACGACTGTAATCTCAGCACTTCAGGAGGCCAAAGTGGGAGAGGATCCCTTGAGCCCAGCAATTTGAGACCAGCCTGGGCAACATCGTGAGATGTTGTCTCTACAAAAAAAAAAAAGAAGTTTAAAACATTCGCCAGGTATGGTGGTGCACACCTGTAGTCCCGGCTACTCAGGAGGCTGAGGTGGGGGAACCACTCAAGCCCGGGAGGTAGAGGCTTCAGTGAGCTATGATTGCAGCACTGCACTCCAGCCTGGGCAGTAGAGTGAGACCTTGTCTCAGAAAAAAAGAAAAAATATGTAATATATATAACATGTATAAAATATGTATTATGTATTATATAACATATCTGTAATATGTATTATGTATTATATATAACATATAAAATATTATGTATTATATGTATGTTATATATAATGTGTATTGTGTATTATATATGTCTGAAATTAAGTATATCTTTTACATATAATCTTTTATAATATCTTTTATATGTGTATATATAAAATCTACATCTAACTTTGGAAATACTAAGATGTAGGGAAATGCACTGAGAATCAATGAAATATGGTATTGGTGAATGCAAAACTTGTCTGTCATATTTATTGATTTCTTCTGTGTGTAGAAAATGGGCGTTTAGTATTTATCATTGATTTTTTTTTTTTTTTTTGGTCTTGAAGGGACATGGTGTCTGCTTATTTGAGTTATTCCTGGTTTGATTTCTGTATTCCATTGTAGAATTTTCATTTACTTAATATTTATATCTGTGTCATTAAAGAGAACCTTTCAGGAAAGCGTCCTCTGGGGAAGGCCGTCAAACAAGCAGTCAGTCTAGTAACATTTTGCAGTTTGACTTAGAGAGTTTCATAGGAAGCCTCTGTCTTTAGGAAATCAGTTGTGTGCCTTACGATTCACAGACTCATCATGCTTAGTACAGCCAAATCTTAATGCTCTGGAGGCTGGCCTGGTCATAGGTACGTCGTGAAGTTAAGTTTGCAAGATACATGGTGGTATTGAGTCATAGCTGGTGATTTTCCATGTTCCCTGATTTTAAGCAGTCTGCTGTTCTGATGGGAAGTTCCAGGTTGGGTCTGTGTCTGCTGTTTTCAGCTCTGAGGGCCCCTTCCTGAGCCTCAGCTCGCTTATCTAGAAGTTAAATCGGAAGATTTTTGTTAAGATCAAACAATGTGCAGTGCTTTTATAACTTGAAAAATGCTTTTCAAGTGTTAGATACAACTGTTAATTCTTTTGTATTTTAAGGTATTGGGGCTTGGTTTTAGCTATATTTAAACACAAAACACAAAAATAGTTTCTTGTTTTTCTTCACCTGCTTCATCTCCACCTGCCCAGATCCCTTCCACTGGGCCTGGCCTCTTAATGTTTCCATTATTATTCAGTGATTATTGCCATCCCTTGATCTTTGCCTCTGTTTCTTTCTCTCCCTAAAGTATTCTTTTTGCTTCCTGTTCACTCCCTAAGCCCTGTTGATCCTTCTAAATCCACCTCCAATCCCCCTTGGCGAGTCCCTGCTCCAGCTCCCCTCAGCGTTCAGTGTCGTCTTAGACTCCCTTTCACTCCCTATTCCGTGTTGTTTAGCAATTGGCTGTGTCCTGCTTGTGGTTCCCTAATTTTATCACATGTATCATTAGGCTTGTCTCTCCCACTGGATGTCAGTCAGTGTATGGAATGTCACTATACTACTAGGTGATAGAGAGGCGTTGTGAATGTGGAATTTGGTACACATCCCTTTTCCCCCTCTTCAGGCTTTGTGTTAACTTGGCAAGTTACTTACTGTGTCTTTTCTCATCTGTAAAACGGGTACTATTACTTGTGACCGTTGCAGGGTTGCTGTGAAGATTCCAGAAAATGTATGGAAAGTTCTGGCAAACACACACGTAACTGGTAACTGTTTAGAGGCTGTTGTCTTAAGAGATCCTCTTGCGTAGTAGAATAGCTGGCTCGCTCTCTCCAGGGAGCCAGTTTAAGAAAAATGAAGGGTAATGCAGGGGCCAGCTTTCAGCCTGGCACATCTGAAAAGTTCACAACAGTGTACCAAAGGGCTGCTAGTGCTGGCTGTTGGAAATAGAAATGCGATTCTTGCCTTCAGGAAGTTCTGTTCGGACACAGACAAGCAGGTGGGTCCCTGCACCATGGCTGGGCCAGGGCACATTGAGGCAATGTGAAGAAGTACCCAATACACAGGCTTGGGTCGGGAGTGGAGGGGAGGACATCAGGGTATAAGAAGAGGGAGGAAGGGAAGGGGAGAAGAAGGTTCCAGGTGGAGAGGGCTTGGTGTGGAGGTTGGACAGAGCATGGTATGTTCTGAGAAGTCAGTGCTTGGCATGGTCTGACTTCTGGCAGAGAAGGAAGTGGCTGTGATGAGCAAGAGTCTGGCTGGGGCTGGATGATGATGAATAAAGGACTTGAATACTGTGCTGAGGACTCGGAGTGATTGTGAGATTTTCAGATCCTAAGCGGAGGAGTGACATCAACTTTGTTTTTAACAAGGTCACTCTGCCCTTTGGAGAATGGATGGTGGTGGGTAAGAATGGAGGTAGGAAATTACTGCAATAAAGGTTGGGAAAGTTGGCTTACTCTAGTTTCAGGGTGGAGAAGCTTCTTTGTAAAGGGCCAAATGGTAAGTATTTTAGACTTTGAGGCCATACTGTCCCTGTTGCAACTACTGAATTCAGCTCTGCCTTTAGCAGGAAGACAGCCATAGACCCTGCAGAGATGGATAGGTGTGGCTCTGTGCCCTGCTTCCACACGAGCGTGCCTACAGAAACAGGCAGCTGGCCAGATGTCGCCCAGGTTGTTTTTTGCTAACCTCTGCCCTAGAGTTGGTTCGCAAAGTCTATTGGTGCTGGAATACTTTTATGTTCTTAATAGTTCTACTCAGAATCCAGAGAGCCTTTGTGCTGGTTATAGCTGTTGACGTTTTCTATATTTGAAATTAAAAGAGAACAACTTAAAATATTTATTTTACTTTAAAATAATCTACTACGTTAACATTTTTAGTGAGAAACAACTTTTCAAAAACAAATTGAGCGAGAACAGTGTTTTTTTATACTTTTGCACACTTTTAAAATATGTGGCTTAAGAGGTGACGGCTGGATTCTCAGAACTGCTTCTGCATTCAGTGTGTTCCAGTTACTTTATTGAAATGTGTAAAGAAAATGTGGCCTGACGCTTCCATGTGGGCAGAGGAGGGGTCATCCCGGAGGCTCTTCGCGATGCACCATAACTTGCCAGGTGGCAGCTTGAGTGTGCCGGCCCTGTGGGGTCAGTGGCGTTTCTGTCCTCTCTTCCGTCAGAACCGGCCGTGTGGGGTCAGTGGCGTTTCTGTCCTCTCTTCCGTCAGAACCGGCCCTGTGGGGTCAGCGACATTTCTGTGCTCTCTTCCGTCAGAACCTGAGGTCTGTCTTGTGCTCAGAGTGGGTCTTTTGCTCATAGACATGATTTGGTTACCATCACATGGGGGTTGTTCGGAAATGTTGTTACATAGAGTTTTTTTTTTCTAAATGTTAACACATTCCATTATATAAAATTGAAGAAAATCATATTTTTTAATGTCACCACTGACCTCATCAGAAGAGAAAGTGAGAAACTGTCTAATTAGCAGTAGTAGATAAAAGTTTTCCAAAATTCTAATTTTCTGTTGAAAGCTTGGATTTTATCATTGGTAACAAATACCGTCAGTTATTTTCTGTGAAATGAGAGGCTCACTGTGTTCATTTTCAAGTAAATTTCTGCCATATACCAAACTCTTAATAAGCCAAAGTTGGTCAGTTTTTTCAAATAAAAATGGCATTCCATGAAAAAAAGGGCTAGTTCAGTTTGTGTGGTACTGTGGAATGTGTATTTGGTCTTCACTAGTACACACCTCCTAAAATCATTGGGCTCTTCAGTGGTGTCTTTTGGGAATGAGTTGGCTAAGGGCTGGCAACCCCTAGGTAACTTCACAACGGGGGCTGGTCAGGTCACCAGAAAGACTAGGCAGGATTAGAGGGTTGGGACTTTCAGCCCTAATCCTCAACCTTGGGGAGTGGTGAGGGGCGGGGAGCTGAAGGTTAAGCTGACCACCAGTGGCCAGTGATTTAAACAGTCTTGCCTATGTATGGGCTGGGTTTGAAGATAGCTTCCAGATGTTTCTGTAGGGGGACCCGCCTGAAGAGGGCGTGGGAGCTCTGCATCTCAGCCCCCATCCCTCGCCCTATGCATCGCCTCCGTTTGCATCGCCTCCATGTCCTTTGTGGTAGCCTTTGTAATAAACTGCTAAATTAAAGTGTTTCCCTGAGATGTGTGTGCCCAGTCGGGGTTGTGGACACTCTGATTGATAGCGAGTCAGTCAGAAGCACAAGTAACACAACGTGAGGCTTGCCTTTGGCTTTCGAAGTGGGGGGCAGTCTCATGGGACAGAGCACTCAACCTGTGGGATCTGATGCTTTCTCCCAGCGTCAAGATCTAATGGAATCAGGGGACCCCGGCCGGTGTCCGGCTGCAGAATCGATTGCTTCCTTGCTGATGGGAGAGGTCCCCACACATCCGGTGTCTTAAGTGTGCTATGAGGATGTGATGGGAGAAACTCAATTTTGTGTTTTATTTTTCAACACAAACAACTACTGTGTGCTTTTTCTTGGGACAGTTGTACTTGGGGATGCAGCAAAAGTTCTTTTGTGGCACATTTTATCACAGGGTTGGAATTACATAAAGTGGAGAATTATTTTAACTGTTCATCAGGGAATAAGCTAAGCAAAACTGGCCTTTTTCCTTTTTCTTTCCCTTTTTCCCTGCCTGTGTAGGGTGTGGAAAGGAGAGCTTGGGGCTGCTGCCACAGATCGTGCTGAGCCGCCAGCAGCTCCACCTGCCCTTGGCTTTGCTCATCCGTGGAAATGACAACAGCATGAAAACGGCAGATGACGTACAAGGATTATGATGAAAATAGTCTCGACCTCGTGGACCCTCTGAGAGGTTCTTGAGGACCGTTGCATCCTCAGGGGCCCACAGACCACCCTTTGAGAACTGCTGCTTGAATGCCAGCCGTTAGCAGTAGGAGTGAAGGACAGGGCAGACCTCAGGGTTCACTGTCCTCTCTCCTCTTTACCACACTGTACTGGTTTTGTCTCACAATACAAAAATAGAGTGTTTATTATTTAAAGAAAATCAAATGATAGAACAGCTGAGAACAGCTGGATCAAGAGCACAGAGCGCAAGTTCCTCTTCATCCCACTGCTGTCCTGGAGCCTTCCTCAGAACCCACTGCTCTTAACTGTATCTTTGTAGATCATTTTCTATGTGTTTATGTGTTTGTTTATATTTTAAAACCTAGTTTGTGTATCGGCAATCTTTTAATCCACAAATGTGGAACGTTTTTGTAGACGTTGAATAAGATTTTCTGTATTACTCAATATTGTTTTTTGCTATTTCTTTTCCTTTCCTTTCCTTTTTTGGAAATAAGGTCTTACTTCTCTGCCACCCAGGCTGGAGTGCAGTGGTACAATCAGAGCTCACTGCAGCCTGATCAGGCTCAAGCAGTCCTTTCCCTACTTAGCCTCCCGAGTAGCTGGAACTATAGGTGTGCACTGCCATGCCCAGCTTTTTTCTATTTCTTTGTAGAGACAGGGTTTTGCTCTGTTGCCCAGGATGGTCTTGAACTGCTGAACTCAAGTGATCCTCCCACCTCGGCCTCCCAAAATGCTGGGAATACAGGCATGAGCCATGGCATGCAGCCGCCACTTGCCTTTTTTCATTAAGAGTCTATAATTGGAGATCTTACAGTGAACCGGGCTTTCTGCTCAGCCGTACTCGAGCTCATTTGACCCCGGCCGCAGCCCCTTGAGATGTAAGTACTACTGTGTTGCCTTCATCATATACATGAGATGATCGAGTATCAGGAGGATGAAGTTACTTGGTGAAGGTCTCAGAGTTAATCGGTGCTATACCCATTATTTGCACGCAGACGTTCTGAGTCCAGAGCCCATACTTAAATTTTCAACCAGGCTGCCTTTTTATGTGGCTCATTTCATCCTTTTTGATGTCTGCATAGTATTCCCTTACTTATTTAGTCCAGTGTTTCTAATGACAGTGCGGGAGAGTCTCATCCTTCCGCCCTTCCTGGGTGGCAGACGCCCAGGAGTGGGACGCGCTGTCAGAGGCCATGCACATTCCTTGACTGTTTCTGTTCTGTGAATTGCTTTGGTCACATCTTTTGTCCATTTTTCTACTGAACTTAAAAAAGTCAGTCTGTAAAAGTGGGTTGGTTGGTTGGTTGGTTTGTGATGGGATCTCGCTTCGTCAGCCAGGCTGGAGTGCAGTGGTGCGATCTTGGCTCACTGCAACCTCCGCCTCCCAGGTTCAAACAGTTCTCCTGCCTCAGCCTCGTGAGGCGTGATTACAGGCATGCCACCATGCCCGGCCAATTTTTTTTTTTTTTTTTTTTAATTTTTAGTAGAGATGGGGTTTCACCATGTTGGCCAGGCTGGTATCGAACTCCTGTGCTCAAGTGATCCACCCACTTCGGCCTCCCAAAGTGCTGGGATTACAGTTGTGAGCCACCGCACCCAGCTTGTAGAAGTTCTTTATATGTTATGAATATTAGTATTCTGAGTTTTTAAAAATTATTGACCTTGACTTTTAATTCTTCTGCCCCCATTCCACACTCTCCTCTCCAAGTGCAGTTGAATTTATTATACATGTGTCTTTGACTAGGTTTTTTTATTGCTGTTGCTACTCTGGAAATAAAGAAAAAGAGCTGAGATCCATGTTTGAGTCAGTAGTGGGATGGAAGAGGAGTAATGAGTGGGACAAAAGGCGATTGGTGAATTGAACTTAAATACATCATGCGAGGCTTAATGATGGGGGTGGATATTTTCTGAGCAATGCGTCGTTAGGCCATTTTGCCATGTGAGTGTCTGAGAGTACACTTACCAAGCCCAGGTGGTAGGGCTCACTCCGTTACAGGCCTCCATTATTATCTCATGGGACTGCCATGGCAGATGTGGACTGTCAAGAGTTCAGAGCTCAGAGGCAGGGACAACCACGAAAACAGGCAATCCTGGAGTAGTCACAGAAGTCTTGCTAATGATGTTAGATACCTGAGAGCATGAAACATACTTGAGCTTATTTTATCTGGATCTCCAGAGATGATAAAACCACAACTAAAATAGGAATGCAGCCATGTGAAGACACAGGCTGTGCTGATCTTTTCTGCAGTGTGCACAGCACCTGGCACTGCACCGGCACACAGGAAGTGCTTTTAGGAGTCCTTGGGTGAGTCACCACACCTGCCCGAAAGAGGCAGTCAGTTCTCTGATAATTAGCAACATTTGAGTGAAAAAAACAATAGGTCTGCATGTTTAACCACATCTAATGGCTGATTTGTTTTAAATGGGTGTTGAGTAAAAGAGTTAACAAATCATCATAGCAATGGCATTAATGAGCGAAGATACGACCGACCGGCCTCACACCTGTAATCCCAGCACTTTGGGAGGCCAAGGCAGGAGGATCCCTTGAGCCCAGTAGGTTAAGGCTGCTGTGAGCTGTGATCACGCCACTGCATTCCAGCCTGGGAACAGAGTAGACCCTGTCTCAAATAAAATAAGCAAAGACATCCTAATTAAAGCAACAGTAATGTTCCATTTTTCCTAGTCATTTCTGGAAAGCGTGTATACTCATTTTTTGGAGGGTAATTTGACATTTCTCTCTCAAACTTAACACAAGGGTTAGGACCCCAAGGTTCCACTTGTAGGAATCCTACAGGAAATAGGCCAGCATTTCCGAAAGATGTGCACTGCAGCAATACAATGTTGAAAACGCTAAATGCCTAAAAGTAGTGAGGCGGTTAAATGTGTTAGAACACACACTTTGTGGAGTGAGAGTATTCTGTGCCCCTCGGAGAGCGGTCTGTGTTGGGTGAAAAACAGCAGCTTTTGCAGAAGAACAGTGACCCCATCCGAAGCTGAGTGTGGTCGTAAATGCTGCTCTGGAAAGCAGATATCCAGGGGCAACATCAGGGTGCCTGGGGGAAGGAGGGGGTCACGTCTGCACTGAACAGAGACTTTGGCTTTTGTTCTGCACATTTCTGTATCATTTTATGTTCCACACTAAGAATGCATTGTTTCTTAGATATAAGGAGAAAAGTGCCCTTAAGAAAAGGTAAAGAGGGAGTTCTAGCAACTCGAAGGAGGAAGGTTTTTCCGTCCGTGCACCTCTAATAATGACTCAGCACTGCTTATCACCCCACCTTCTGTTGTGCTCCGGTTTTCTGGAATTTTAACTGTTTTAGGCTGCCATTTTGTCGTGTTTGAAAATACCTTAAACTTTTTTTTTTTTTTTTT
>NW_012102243.1:1668856-1670053 GCF_000951045.1 Mandrillus leucophaeus | reverse complement strand
CAGGATGGTCTCGATCTCCTGACCTCGTGATCCGCCCATCTCGGCCTCCCAAAGTGCTGGGATTACAGGCTTGAGCCACCGCGCCCAGCCTTTTAAAAGCACTTTTATCAGACAGGGGCCGATGGTGGATTGCAGCTCCGCCGCGACCGTGCTTCTCCGGCTCCCTGCAATTTTGTCAGACGCTAGAGATCTAGTTGAATGTCACAGGTCACATTTAGTAGATTTTGACTTCGTTTATGGTAACAGATAGATGTATCAGTAAGTTGTTAAAGGCGTCTGAAATATCAGATAATCCTTGAAGTAGTATTAACCAAAATTGTTAATCTCCTCTGCCATAGAGCCCCGGTTAAGTTCAGGTGTGTAATAGTGATCTTGACTTAAAATGGAGAGAATGAGAAAGTTTTTACTTTAACCATTCTCAGTTTACTTACTGTTCATTAAAGAATTCAGTAGTAGAAGACGTAATCTATTTGGATTATGAAGGTATCAGCATAGGGCTTTCTGCATACTCCCTGAAGTAGTGATCAGTACGTCATAGGTAAAATAGTAATCGTAGAAATCCATTAAACGTCTGCTGCTGGGTTATTTAAAAAGTAGATGGAACCTCTCTCTGGCCATGCGCGCTGGTGACCTCCGTGTTCCCCGCAGGACAGGCTGTGGTGGAGGCGCTGTCTCTTATACACATCTAGATGTGTATAAGAGACAGGAGCGAGACTCCGTCTCAAAAAAAAAAAAAAAAAAAAAGTTCCTGACTTTCGTAGGCATTGAAGGCGGCGTCTCAGCTTTTGCTTCTGTCCTTTGCAGTAACCTGTGTACAGGAGGCTCCATTGTTTGCCACCTCACATTTGGATAGACATATAGGTTGCTTTTAGAATAAATAATTATATATTATTAGCGCAATATATAATATAAATAAACACCCCCGTACTCCACACCTAACAACGGTCCATTGTTTTGGGTTTTTGAAGACGTGAAGGCTACGGTCACGTCGAGGGTCTCCGTCTCCGTTTTAACTCCCCAACTCCGTTGCCCGCACTCCTTCCTCGCTGGAGGCAGTGTCTGTGGAATAGGTTCATAGCCTGTCCCTGCTCTTGAGTGTTTATCCGAATAGATCCATGGGTTGCCTTTTTTTTATTTTTTTATTTTTTTTTTTTGAGACGGAGTCTCGCTCTGTCGCCCAGGCTGAAGTACAGTGGC
>NW_012102243.1:1626816-1667641 GCF_000951045.1 Mandrillus leucophaeus | reverse complement strand
CCTTCTCCCCTTCCCCAGCCCCTGGCAACCACCGTTCTACTTTCTGTCTCTGGATTTGCCCAGTCTAGGGGCCTCATATGCAGGTGGAATTGACATAGTGTTTGTCCGCTTGCATCGGGCTGACTTCACATGATGTTTCCAAGGCTTGGCCATGTTGTGGCGTATGCCAGAATTTCATTCCTTTTTGTGGCAGAATTAGATGTGGAGTTTTTCAAGTAGTAGGTTTGTTTCTAACCTACTTTTGTTTATTTTAAAAATTATTGCTGGGCATAGTGTCTCAGGCGTGTAATCCCAGCACTTTGGGAGGCTGAGGTGGGTGGATCACCCGAGCTCAGGAGTTCGAGACCGGCCTGGCCAACATGGTGAAACCCCATTGCTACTAAAAATACAAAAATTAGCTGGGCGTAGTGGTGCATACCTGTAGTCTCCGCTACTCAGGAGGCTGAGGCAGGAGAATCGCTTGAACCCGGGAGGCAGGGGAGGTTGCAGTGTGCCAAGATCACGCCACTGTACTCCAGCCTGGGCAACATAGCGAGACCCTGTCTTTACAAAAAATAAAACAGGAATCTCAGGGTTGTGTGTGTTTCTCATGAATGCTAATAGAAGACGAATTTCAGGGACAGGTTATTGGGAGAGAACATGAGCAGCTTGTTTTGCTGGTATGACGGGCTAGGTTCATTTCCTAAAGTGTGAGATGTGCTTTTCCCCTTTCGATACCAGTTCTCAGAGTGATGATCTTTTCTGTAGAGGCAAGGGAAATACTCGTCACTACCTTCTTGCTAGTTTGACTCTGAAACACTTAAAGATAGTCGTGTTTGTTGTTGCATGTCTAGATCTGCCACAGGAGATGCCAGAGGGGCTTTGCTGACGTGCAGGGAGTGACCGGGGGGTACCGCAGCCTCACTTTGCGGGTGCGGTTTGAGAAGGCACCATGAGTAAAGGTGCTGCCCCACAGCGCACAGGGGTCCTAAGGCTTCGGCAGTTAAGTAGTTACCTGTTGCCATTAGACGAGGGCTCTAGGAGTCAAAAGGCTTCCCTGAACAAGGAACGCTTGAGCTCAGGTGTGAATGAGGGATGGGCCTGGACAGGGATGAGGGATGGAAGGAGCCTGCACACGGGAGAGAGGGTGGGAGGACTTGACACAGGAGAGAAGAACAGGCTGGGCGATGGGGTGTGAAAGCGAAGAGGGAGTCAGATGAGGATTTCGGTCTTTCCTGAGGGCAGTGAGGATTCAAAACCGCATGGTCAGATTGGAGTTTAAAAAATAGAACTCAGCAGCTGCAGTGTGCGGAGGTGGGCTGGAACCGGTTTTGCTCAGTCGGGGAGAGTGTATTTTTAATTTTCCAAAGTGACTATGCTGGTGATCGTGTCAGAGCCCCTGGCCTGTTGTTGGTTATAAAGTGCTTTGATTTGCCTGTAAATCAGAGTCTACCGTGGCTCACACAGTTCTTATTTGCAAAAAGAACTTCTAAGCATGAAACTGAGCATAAAATTGCCTAGTAGTAATTCAAGTTGCTTAATATGTTTGAGAGAAAGGTTAATAAATTCAGTCAGACAGCCTTTTGGATAAAGATGTTCTCATTTTTCAGCATGGCATGGGGAAAATAGCATGGAATATTCTTAGTAAATCAGATTTTCCTTGAAAAGAGTGGTCCTACCTCTCATAGGCTTCAATGGCAGTGGTTTAATATGGTTCCCAAATTCTGAAGTCTTCTGAAATTTGTTAGACAAGACAAGACTTATGATGACAGAGTGATGCGAACACTGATTTTCCAGTGAAACATGATAAAAGATTGACGGTTTCTCTCTGATGTCATTTACTTATGTATATGCTTCTGAGAAGTCAGGTAACGGTATTTACAGTAACTATTGTTAATGCTGATGTATTCTTGAAAAATAAAAGGAGTGGATGTTAAGTACTCCTCATCACAAAAATGAGTTGTGTGTCAACTTTTTCTTAAAAAAAAAATTGGAAAGTAGCCAAAAAGAAAACAAAGTCCCTTTAGGTTTAAACAGGAAAATGAATTTAGTAATTTGTGGAAAACAAATTTATAGCAGATTTTTGTTTGTTGGTTATTTTTAAAACTTGTAATAATTTAGTCTACTTTTAGAGTGTATTTGAGAATGTTCGCAAGTTGTGAGGCCCTTTTAGTGACTTGATCCATGGGGTAGTTTTATTTAAAACAGCTTTTGAGCTGTAATTCATCGAGCGCAGAGCTCATCCTTTGTGAAGTGTGTGGGTGAATATTCAGAGTTGTATGGCCATCTGCACTATCCAGTTCTAAAACCTTCCTCCGTCACCCCCAAAAGAAACCCACTAGCAGTCCCTCCCATTCCCTCCCTGCTCCGCCCTCTGGTAACCACTGATTACTTTGTTTCTGTGGATTTGCCTGTTCTCCACATGTCATATACGTGGAGTCATGGCCCTCTGTGCCGGCCGCTTCCCACCAGCGTGATGCCGTCGAGGTGTATCCTGCAGCATGCATCAGTCCTCCCTCCTTTCCTGGACAAACTGTTTTCTATTTTTGTTTATCCATTAATCAGTTGATGGGTTCTTCCTACTTTTTGGCTCTTACAAATGCACCTATGGACATTCTTGTACATGTTTTTGTTTAGACATGTCTTTTCTGTGCTCTTGGGTCTATAGAATGAAGCTTGGTCATATGGCAACTGTGTTTAATGTTTTTGAGGAACTACCAAACTGTTTTCCAAAGTGACTGCAACGTTTTATAATCCCGCCGTCAGTGTTTGAACAGTTTTTCTTCACATCTTCACCTACGCTTGTTATTGTCTAATTTTAGCCATCCTAATAGTTGTGAACTGGTATCTGGTGTTTTTGATTTGTATTTCCCTGGTGATTAATGATGTTGAGCATTTCCTGTGCTTATTTGGACATTTTTATATATTTTTTTTTGAAAAATTACATTTTCAATTGGCTTGTCTTTTTATTTTATTTATTTATTTTACAGATAGGGTCTTGCTCTGTCACCCAGGCTAGAGTGCAGTGGTGCGGTTGTAGCTCACTGTAACTCCTGGGTTCAAGCGATCCTCCTGCCTCAGCCTCCCAAGTAGCTGGGACTGCAGATACACACCACCACAGCCGGCTAACTTTTTAAAAATTTTTGGTAGAGATTGGGTCTTGCTATGTTGCCCAGGCTGGTCTTGAATTCCTGGGATTACAGGTGTTAGCCACCATGCCCAGACCAGTCTTTTTATTGTTGTAAGAGTTCTTCAGGTATTCTGGATACAAGTCCCTCATCAGATACACAATTTGCAAACAACTTCCCCCATTCCATTAGTTGTGTTTTCAGTCTCTTCATGGTGTCCTTAGATGCACAAGAATTTTTAATTTTGATGATGTCCACTTTATTTTTTTATTTCAAAAGTTTGTGCTTTTGGTATTTTATGTAAGAGACCACTGTCTAATCCAAGATTGTGAAGATTTATTCCTTTAGCTCTTACATTTAAGTCTTTGATCCATATTTATATGTAATTACATATATGTAATTTATGTGCAATGAATTATAATGATATATGTAATTTTTATATGTGGTGTAAATGAGGGTTCAGCTTTTTTCTTTTGCATGTGGATATTTAGATGTCCTGGCATCATTATTAAAATAGTATTCTTTTCCCATTAATTGTCCTGGTACACTTGTTGAAAATCAGTTGACCATAAATGTCCTTCTAGACTATGACCTCTTATCCATTGGTGTGTATATGTCTGTCCTCATGCCAATACCATACTGTCTTGGTTACTATAGCTTTATGGTGAGTTTTGAAATCAGGAGATGTCAGTCTTCCACCTCTGCTCTTTTTAAAGATCGTTTTGGCTATTCTGGATCCCTTGCACTTCCATATGATTCTAGAATTAGTTTGGCGATTTTTGTTTAAAAAAAAAAAAAAGGCAGCTGGGATTTTGACAGGGTTAATACCTTGACTGTTGTAGAACAGTGGAGATATTTTCTTAAGTTTTCCAGTCGTGACACAGGATAACTTTCCTTCTATTCAGGTCTTTAATTTTTTTCTACAATATTTTGCAATTTTCAGTGTACAAATCTTGTCATTCTTTGATTAAATTTATTTCTAAGTATTTATTCTTTTTGATGATATTGTAAACAGAGTTGTTCTCTTGCTTTTGTTTCTGAATTTTTCATTGCTAGGTGTAGAAATGCAGTTGACTTTATTGGCCTTGCATCCTGTGTCCTTGCTGAACCTGTTTATTAGCTCTGATGGGTTTTGTGTTTGTGGATTCCTTAGGATTTCCTATATGCAATATAATGCTGGCTGTGAATAGAGATATGTTATTCCTTTTTAATCTGGATGCCTTTTATTTCTTTTCTTTGCCTAATTGCCCCAGCTAGAATTTCCAGTAGAATGTTTACTAGAAGTTAACAAATCAAACATCCTTGTTTTGTTCCTGCTCTCAAGGGAAAAGCATTCAGACTCATCATTAAGTGTGATGTTAGCTGTGGTTTTGTAGGTACTCTTTGTCAAGTTGAGGAAGTTGCATTTTATTCTTAGTTGGTTGAGTGTTTTTATCATGGAAAGATGTTGGATTTGTTAAATGCTTTATCTTCATTTATTGAGATGACCTCTGTGGTCTTTGTCCTTTAATTTTGTTAGTATGATGTATTACGTTGATTTGTTTTTGTATGTTAAACCAACCTTGCATTCCTAGGATATGGTATACTTCTCATATTTCAAAAATACTGTTTGTTCCTGTAGCAGAGAAATTAAGTTTCAGTTGTTCTTTCTGACTTCTGCATTTTAGAATAATTTGCCACAAACTTTTTTTTTTAGTGCCTAAGTGACTAGAAAGTAATATGCAGAATTTTCTGCTTTGTCACATTTTATCCAGTCTAGTCATAATGATGCAGGATTTTTTTTTTTTTTTTTGGTCAGCTAAATTCAGGTTCTTGCCTTGCAACCAGGAGAAATCAGGCATGCGGACACATTGAAGGGTGAGGAGGGCAGAATTTATTAAGCAAAGGAAAGCTCTCAGAAAAGAGAGGGGTTCTCCAGGCAGGTTTTCCCCTCATAAATTGAATACCAGGCCACCACACAGAGGTTGAAGAGGCCAGGCCCGTCCCCAGCATAAGGTGAGTATTCCTGGTGGCTCTGCCCCGTTCTTCAGTGCGCACAGGCCCTTAGTCTGAGCCCCTCCACATTGATTTATTTCCCTTACTGGGCATGTGTTAAGGGACAGGATTTTTCAATGTGGGTTGTTGAGGTGACTTCCCCCACCCCATGCACAATGACCTGGGCGGGACAGAGAGTCTCCCAGGACCTTTCCCTACTTGCCTACGTATTGCGTTTGGCTGTCCCCTGCCTCTGTCAGTAATTTGGATAAACTCAATTTTGGATGCTTTTAGATTATAGTGTCTCTAGAATCTTACTGGGTCTCGGACATAAATAGTTTTCCAATTTTTTTAATATATGGTAGAGGCTTATAATTCACTTCTATTTAGTTTCTGTCTGGTTTTTGAACAGAATGGACTTTTTGCCTTTAGGTGAGTTTCTTTGAAAAGACACAGAAACGTGTATATGTGTGTATCTCTGTCTGCTTGTAGAAAATGTCTTACTTCCAGCTGAGTGCAGTGGCTCACGCCTGTAATTCAGTACTTTGGGAGGCTGAGGCAGGAGGATCACTTGAGCCCAGGAGTTTGTGACCAGCCTGGACAACATAGTGAGACCCTGGCTCTACAAAACATTAGAAGAGGTAGACTATTTCCCACTTTCCTTGTCTGTCAGTTTGTCATATCCAGAGTGCCCTGTGTTAAGCTCACCGCCTGGCAGCCTCAGTAAACTGTGCATCCTTGGAGAGCAGCTCTACTCCTCTTTCTGCACACGTACTAAATTCTTAAGAAGTTTTATGTGAAAGAGTTGTGATTTCCAAAAACCTTCTGGCTGGATGTGTGTTTTGACTGTTGTGTGTGCACCCAGCTCTGTCAGGTGCCGCAGAGCAGGATACAAATGGCCTCGCCCAGCAGCTTGTCTCTACCCAGCGTGTAGAGGAGAGAAGTGATTGGGTGGGTAACGGTAGGAAACGAACGGGTTGCCAGAGTAGGGGTGTGTTGAAATGGGTGAAGTTGGTGAGTCAGGGAAGCAGAGCGCTCCCCACAGCGAGTTCACAAAGGACTGGGAGGAGAGGAGAGGGTGTGGTGACCACAAGTCCAGAGAGCTGCCCAGCTTGTGTCATCCCGCTCCAGGTGGTCTCTGCTGGAAGCAGTGGCTTCTTCCATTGCAGGGGGTGTCTTTGGCAGGGAGATTATGGCTGTTCTCTTTTGGGTTCTTCTGTTTTTCATGAAAAATTAATAGGAAGTGGGCAGAGTGAGTGGCTGGGGCGCTGGAAGTTTGAGGGGAGAGGAAAGGTGTGAGACAGTCATTTTGAGGAGGGAGGAGCCGTGGTCTGGGAGCATCAAATGGAGGAAGGAGAAACTCTCCCCTGGGAGTCGGGTGTGAGAGAACAGAGACCCCCGTGGAGAGGGCCTGGGGGAAGCTGCTGTCAGGGATTGCACGTTTCAGACCAAGAGGATGAAGGGAGCCTTCAGAGAGGGCGGGTGCGTGGGTCAGAGGGGTGTGCGGGTCGGAGTGCGGGAGGCACAGAGCTCGGAGGCGGTGAGAGTCCGAGTGAAGATGGACAGCTGCTTGTGCCTGAAGTCCGTGGGATGTTTGCTGCAGTATGGGATACCTGCAGAAGGCACCGATCCCAGGCATGCAGTACTGACTGTCGCCCAGCAAAGACCCCCAGTAAATACCCAGCCGCACCAGGAGCACATTGCCAGGACTCCAGGCCCTCCCTCCCTCCCTCCGGGGCAGCTCCTGCCCCAGCTGGCATCGCGCATTGGACACCCGTTCTTGAACGTGGTATAAGTAGAATTGCACCCTAAGTCCTCTGCAGTGTTCAGTTTTCTGTAAGTAACCTGTGGTGTTAGGTGGTGGTCATTTGATTATTTTCATTGCTGCGTGGTGTTCGTCGTATGAATATGCCACAGTTTATGCATCTTTTCTACTGTTGACGGACATTCGAGTTGATTCTTTTGTGAAGATTCTCATAAGTGGTTCAGTGATGCACATGTGTAATTCTGGTGGCTGTGTGTCTGGAGTGGAGTTTCTGGGTCACCGGATATGCATGTTTCGCCTTGGTGGATATTGCCCGATGGTTTTCAGAGTTGCTGTACCCGTTTGCTCCAGGAGCGGTCTGCGAGAGCTGCCGTGGATATCTTTAAAGGTCAGTCTCATTTCAGCCGGTGTGTGAGTGTGACATTGCAGTGTGGCTTGTACTCGCCCTTCCCTGACGGCTGGGGATGGTGGACACCAGTTCCTCTGCCCCCGGGGGGAGGGAGAGAGGGAGGGTGGGCGGGCCTGGCATCCTGGCAATGTGCTCCTGGTGTGGCTGGGTATTTACTGGGGGTCCGATTTGCTGGTGCCTCCAGTAGGGCACTGGTTTTCCTTATAACCACCTCTTGGGCTGCTAGGCCACCTCAGTTCCTGGTGGCCAGGTGGAGACCATTGGGAAGGGGCCGTGGTCTTGTGAGGAGTACCTGGTCTGTGGTTATGTGCCAGGAAGTGTGTTTAAATGACCACTCCAGAACTAGCCGAAGAGGGGAAGCAGAAACAGACCTGCGGGAAACTTTCATGTTGTGTCTGTCATGGATCCCTTTTGTCTTGACAGTGACTCAGTAATTTTAGGTGATGCGTTTTAAGGACTGTACCTTTTCTGGTAATAGACTGATTGTGGTATTTGGGTATTGATGGGTGTTTTCAGGCTGGTAATGTTATCTTTATGCTTTTTCATGAGCTTCCTCCTGCTGCTTTCTGGACATTGGGCTCTGAGGCTCAGGAGAGGAAATGGGGGAACCCCTTGAAGGCCGCAGCAACCCTCCAGCAGAGGTGGTGGGTGCCGTGGGCGGAGGCTGGCGGAAGTGAAGATCCAGAGAAGTGCAGAAGTGAAATAGTCACATTTTTATGTTGTTTTGAAAAACCTAGTGAGTTTTCAAAAACTATGAGGAAAAGTCTCAGGACATGAGCCATGCAGCCAGCAGGCTTCCAAATGGCCATCCAGGCAGGGGAGACGGGCCAGGAGACATTGTCTCTGGGGACAAGAAGATCTGAGAGCTGATCTGATGCATTCATATTTGACAGACCAGTTAAAGGAAGTAGTTAGAAATGGTGTACATATAAAAGAAAAGTAGAAGAATAATAAACAGGCGCCTCTGTCCTCAACCCCAGAAGTCACCCTGGAGTTGTTTGTCTGCCTTCGTTGTGTTTCTCTCCAGATGCAGTTTCTGGATCTCCTGAAGGCTGATAGCCCCAGACAGTCTTGTCATTGCCCCCTGCACTGCCTTGGAAATCTTGGTTTCAGGCACCCCCTTGGATTCCTGTCTCCTATGCTTCCAGCAGAGTGACCCTGCTCCCCACACCGGCTTCCTCCATGCCGTTGTCTCCCCTGGGGCTCAGACTCGGGCGTCCCTGCCCTGCTCAGGCTCCCCCTCCTGATCCTCTGAGCCTCTGCCTCCTCACAGCCCCTGGGCAGGCTGGAAATGCCATCGTGGGAACGGTACCTGATGGTCTTGTGTTGCCCTTAGTGTTTCATTCACTAAAGCGTAAGCCGCGTGAATACGGACTTTGTTGTCTTGAGGCCACCCACACAGTGCTTGGTTTACAGCCACTCAGGTGTAGGATCAGCTTAAAAAGATAAGCTGCTGGCCTCAGGTCCGAAGTGGGCATGGATACTGCGAGGCAGGCCTGCATTTCTCAAGGCTCGTCACTCTTCTCTCTTCTGAGGGGACTTCCGCCGTAGGCTCCCCACATCACCCGTGTCCCCTCTCTTTCACTCCTAGCGGATGACCCTCCCTCATGCCTCATGGAAACAGTGCAGCCTGAGGGGCTGTGCTCTGTCCCCCACACCTGCCCTCTCCATTCTCACAGCAGCTCCTGGCTGTGCTCCGCGCCTCCCTCCCTGCCACCCTCCCTGCCACTGGCGGCCGACTCTCCCTAGGGCATGTGGTTGTGACTTCTAGGCCATCTTTTACAGATCCCACTGACTCCACTTCCCCTTCCCCATCCACAGCTCCTAGTCTGCTTCCTCATGGCACCCAAATGGCCTTTAAACCTGGGACCTCCTCGTCACTTGCCCTTCCTCTCCTGCCATGTGAGGCCACCCTGGTTCTGTCTCCCGTGCTGGGACTGCTTACTTTTCGTTCCGTGATTTTGAGCTGTAAGTGCCAACCTCCTGTGTGGCAACTGATGATTCCGCTTTTCACTGATACTATCTTCAGCCCACCTGTACCCCCACTCCCCACATATAAAGAGGTTGAAAGAAATCTGTTGCAAGTTTTTGTTACATAGTATTTTGTTAACAGGTAAATATTGTGTATTATTGAACTATGCCTTTTCTTTTTCATACAAGTTTTCACTTTCCTAGAGCTAATGATTGCCTGATTTTCTCATATGCTTAGTTATCTGTGTCTTTAGTGCATTTATTTGTTTGTTTTTTGGTTTTGTTTGTTTTGTTAGCAAACACTTCAACAGGTCTATCAAATACCAACACATCAGATCAGCTCTCAGCTCTTCTTGTCCCCAGACCAGTCTCCTGCACCTGGACGGCCACTCTGAGGCCTGCTGGCCGCCTGGCTCGTGTCCTGAGATTCTCCTCACCATTTTTTGGAAGTCAGATCCCTGATCTTTCTCTTGGCTTTTTCTCTCGTTTTGCCAAATTGCCTCTCGCAGCAGTTTCCTGAGAACACGTTTGTGTGTTTGTTTTGGCTCTTTGCGTATTCAAAAACATTTTTATTCCTCCTTCAGATTTGATTGAAAACTTGACTAGGTCTAGCATTTTGGGTTGAAAATTGGCTTCTCCCAGAATTTTGAGGGTGGCAACCACCCATGTTTCCTGCAACCCGTGTGATGCCATCTGACTCCCTCTCTGTATGTGACCTGTTCATTTGCTTTGGAAATTTTTAGAATCTCCTATTTGTCCCTGGTATTGAGATGTGCACAGCCTGGGTCTGCTGTCAGCCATGCGGGGCTTCTGAGCCTGGGAACGGGGCCTTGGATGCTTCTCCCTTGCTTTCTCTGTTGTGTTTCTAGAACTCATCAGCTGGGAGGTGGGCCACCGAAACGGATCCTCTGGTTGTCTTATCCTTCATGTTGTCCATCTCTTTTCTTTCTGCTCTACCCTTTGGAGGAGATCTGAAGGTTTTTGTTATTACTGTTGCCCTTTGGATTTCACATGGCACTTTTTCCTCCTATTTCCTTCTCAAGCATATTCTTCCCTTCCTGGGGGCCCCGCTGGATGTCCTGGCTGAGACCAGCCCAGGTGTTCTCCCCCACTCACCAGCAGGGGTTTGTCACCTCGAGCGCAGGGTCCCGCATCCAGCATCCCTCTCCTCTCCGTCAGGCGGGGTTGATGATAGCCCTGCTTCCTGGGGCTCCTAGAAGGCCTGATTAGGTTAGTGCAGGGCTCGCGTGTGGTTAGAATAGCACCTGGCTCCTAGTAAGCACTCAGCCAAGCACTGGGACTGCAGCGTCTGGTGGTAGTTAACAGCTCCCCAGAACGTGAATTGGGCTTTCCCGTTTCTCTTTGTTCAGATTCCATCCTTGTTTTTGTTTTTTGTTATCTTTTACTGAGATGGAATCTCGCTCTGTTGCCCACGCTGGAGTACAGTGGTTAGAGATGGGGCTTTGCAATATTGGCCAGGCTGGTCTTGAACTCCTGACCTCAGGTAATCCACCCACCTCAGCCTCCCAGAGTGCTGGGATTACAGGCGTGAGCCACTGTGTCCGGCTCCACCCATTTTTGTTTTGGTGACTTCTTGAGGCTCTGCAGGTCGTGGCTGTTGGTTTCTATTTCTGAGTGGAGCGAGGCTGCTGTTTCTGTGGGCGTGGGCTTTTCAGCTGGCGGCTTCACTGTGGTTGGCCATGTCCTTGTGAAACCCCAATGTTCAAATATTGAGGCCCTTTCCCCTGGGCTGGAGTATTTCAGAGGGCACCCTGGGGACAGTGGCTGGTAGCCAGTGTCTGAGGAACAGGAAGCTGGAGTAGCTGTGTGCTCCCACCTGGCAGGGGGAATGGGGGCGACCTGGGGAAAGCAGCTGCGGAAGGACTTTCTGCATCTCTGTGCCAGCCCCTTGCTGTCCCCACGTTTGTTGAAGCTGCTCACATAGATGCTTTTCTGCTTTCTTCTGACACCTGGGCGGGGGTGGGAGGGTAAAGGAGATGAACACACACGCGTGGCCCACCGTGTTCGGCGGGGGGGAGTCTGAGAGGACTCGGGGTGGCTGCCCGAGTCCTTGCGGACTTGATGTGACCCGGATGTTGGGTGAGGATTGCACAGCCAGCCGGCAGTGGTGCCATGGCAGGTGCGTTGTGACATCGCAGTGGAGCCCATCTGGCTGAGAAGAGACCCGATGCCTCCCCGGGACTGCCAGGTGGTGCCAGGCTGTACTGTGGGCAGAAGCTCCCCCTACCCCAGCAGGGAAATGGAGGCAGAAGGCAGCCATGGTGAAGTTTATGGTAGTTTTAAAATACCTAACTCAACTTTGGGACGCTGAGGCAAGTTGATCACTTGAGACTGAGGCGGGCCGATCACGTGAGTCCAGGAATTGGAGACAAGTCTGGTCAACATGGCAAAAACCCCATCTCTACTAAAAATACAAAAATGAGCTGGGTGTGGTGGCGCACGCGAGTAATCCTAGTGCCTCAGGAGGCTGAGACGTGAGAATCACGTGTACCCTGGAGATGGAGGTTGCGATGAGCCAAGATCGAGCCACTGCACTCCAGCCTGTCTCAAAAAAAAAAAAAAAAAACCGAAAACATAACTTGGTGTCTTTAATACCGTATTTATGCTTTCAGCATCAGTCTGGTTATTAAAAACTATCTCCATCAGGTTAATTTGATATTGATAATTTAAATGTTGGTTTTGTAATTTTGTGTATTTAGTTTGGGTTTAGAGATTGAGCGCTGCAGTATTTCTAACTTTAGGTTCACGCATGTTTGCGTAGCTTAATGAAATTTCTCAGCACCGACAGTTACGGGAGTTTCTCTTTTAAAAGACTCAGTCCATTTTAATTAAGTTCGAAAATCACTGACAGAGCTAGAATACCATTAATTATGTAATTTTATACACCCTCTGGGTATAAATGACATAGATGTAGACCTTTTTAATCCGATACATAGTATTTTAGTTTCATTTAAGCAAGTTAGGTTATTTTCAGTAATTTAATAGTGACACTTCTAAGAAGCAACCTAATCCTTCTTCCAAAGTCTGAAGGTTTTTAAAAAGAAAGAAATCCCAGGCCAGGGATTCCCATGTGAAGCCGGTGAACAGTGCCAGCCGCAGGAGCTCGCTGTGTAGATGTTGGTGGAAATCGTTCGCTAACACGATTAAAATGCCTTTACAGACCTTTCAGACTTGCATTCTAGTAGAGCCACTTTTAGGGGGAGCTCTTCGAGTTACTTCAGCTTTAGGGCCCATATGTTAGTAAGTAGGTTGTTTACAATACCATTTAGTGGTTTTTTACTTCTTACTTTAAAGATACCATGAGCCCTGGGTGAGCCCTTGAGTTGGTGCCCAGCAGGGGGGTGAGCTTGTAGTGTTCTAGCTGTTCCTGAGACTCCCCCACACTGCAGGGTAAGGCGAAGAGTCCCGCTGTGACCGTAGGACAAGCTCCGGTAGGCCCCTCGGGAGACCACACCAGGCCTCATCCTCGTCAGTCCGCACACGACACAGCAGCACTGCAGAGAAGCTAGCTTCCTCCAGAGTCCATCATGGAACTGCTCCCTGAAAATATAAAATCTTTGTCCAAGTGACAGACCTGGGATTATTTTTTTGTTTGTTTGTTTTTGTTTTTTAATGTCTGTCATGAATCCAGGCGCTCCCCTCCCAACCCGAAGGGTTAGCCTCAGGACACCTGAGGGCTTCTGCCCTGTTCAGTGATGGTGTTTCTTCTGCCCCGGGGTCTTGGCCTCTGTTGAGCTGGTATCTGGGGTCTTTGTTATGGTGTCAGAGATCTCAAGGCCTCCCTGACAGTTGTCTCACTTGGTAATGATGTCATCATTATCAATGGTGGTAACTGTATTCAGACAGTGACATGGAACTTCTACTGTCTAGAATATTACACTGTACAGAAGCCAACAAAGCATAGAATGTTACAACGTTTTTATTACTATCGTATAAGAATCAGATTTATTGTAAAAGTTAACATTAGGTGTGCATTATAAAGTTAGGCAACATTCTTCAGGACCCATTTTTTTCCATTTTTTTCTTTTAAAAATGAATTTTCTAAATTTCTACACTTTATCCTTGTATCAAGACAACGCAGTCTAGATAAATCCTGGTGCACCGGGGGCCCAGGCGTGGAGGTGGAGTAAAACTCCCATTCACCTGTGCTGGCAGGTTCTCTGCACCAGAACCAAGGAGTGGCTGCTTGGCAATTACAAGTTTGCCATGACAATTTTGCTTTATTCTGGGAGAACGTTGTATATGTTTATCTTTCTTTTGATCCTTTTTATTAGTTTTTTGGTATCGTGACTCCTCCCCAAAACCGCATCTGGTAAATCGCTTCTGTATTTTGTTGACAGCGGACATCATTTCCACCGTTGAGTTTAATTACTCTGGAGATCTTCTTGCAACAGGAGACAAGGGCGGCAGAGTTGTTATTTTTCAGCGTGAACAAGAGGTCAGTAATTTTCAGTCCACAAACCAAATGCAATTATTCAACCTTTCGCATATAACTTAGAAGGGAGGAAGCAAAATTATTTTCTCATTGTCTCATTTCATTAAGATTCAGTTCCATCACATTAGCCATACAGAGTCTCCTTTCGGAAATTCTCTAAGTTCTGGCTTCAGCTGCTGAGCCCCGGTGAAGTCTCCAAGGCCTTTGTCTTCAGAGTAGGGAGGAGATTCCGCTGGGGACCTCGTGAAGGATGCAGGGTGATGGTGAGGTGCATTTATGTGCTTTCATTCCATAAGAACTCAGGCGGCTGTCTCTGAAAATCCCTTTATTCGCCTGTGCGGGTTCTGGCCCAGCCCCGCCATCCTGCCCTGCCGTGAGGGAGAAGAGCGTTCTGTAGGGCACTGTGCTGTGAGCAGCTTTCTCAGCACTTCTTCCAGAGAAGTCTGGCAGGGGTGTGAATTCTCTCTTCCCTTCAAGGAGAGGTGAGCAGCACTCACTCCTCCACGCCCCCTTGAAGGCTTCACCTGTCCAGAGGGAAGGGAACCTTCAGAGTGTGGGCCTTGGAGGAGCCCACAGCTCATAAACAAACACTGGCTTCCAGGTCACGGCACTTCCTTTTCACTGATGCCTTGCCAGCCCCCTCCCTCTTCTTTCTGGAGCCTCGTCAGAGGTCCTCATGAGCAGTGATAAAGGAAGCGAGATCATGATTTGGTAGGCAAGGATGCCGGGCAGGAACCTTGGCTCGGCGCAGCCATGCCTGGAGTCTGAAATATTTGTCCTGCCTTTTCCTTAACAGAGTGTAAATACTGTCCCTTGCCCTTCCTGCCTCTGAGTTTCCTAACAGATGAAAGGGACAGTTTATCATCTCCAAAGTCTGGTCTCTAAATTTACGTGGTGAACGTTGGTTTAGAGGCTGGTGGGCCCTGGTTCCCCACTCTGCAGATCTGTACGCAGGAAGCGCTGGCCCTGCCCCCAGGAAGGGGAGCCTGGAGGAGGCTGTCCCTGGGCCACATGGGGAAAATTGACAGGTGCTAACCAATTTCATTATCAAAACATACCTGTTGCAGCTTTAATTTTGATTATGTCCAGGTAGTTAAAGATTTTTTATAATTCCTGTTTTCTCTGATTTGGGATGGTAAGAAATCCTTTTGTGAGTAGTAAATATATTATCAGTCTTTCTAAATCTTCACAGTTTGATATATTTATAATTTTGTATTTTTATCTCAGAAGTAGAATATCACATAATGCTACTTAAGAACCATATACCTTGGCCAGGCGCAGTGGCTCACGCCTGTAATTCCTGCACTTTAGAAGGCCGAGGTGGGCCAATCACCTGAGGTCGGGAGTTCGAGACTAGCCTGACCAACATGGAGAAACCCTGTCTCTACGAAAAATACAAAATTAGCCGGGCATGGTGGTGCATGCCTGTAATCCCAGCTACTCGGGAGGCCGAGGCAGGAAAATCACTTGAACCTGGGAGGCGGAGGTTGCAGTGAGCCAAGATCACACCATTGCACTCCAGCCTGGGCAACAAGAGCGAGACTTCATCTCAAAAAAAAAAGAAGAAGAAGAACCATACACCTTACCTTTTTCAACAGAAGTAAAAATGGGTTGTGGTGTTAAATAATACTTTTAAAGCGGGACGAGTTTTTGTTTTTTTGAGATGGAGTCTTGCTCTGTCGCCCAAACTGGAGTGCAATGGCGTGATCTCAGCTCACTGCAACTTCCATCTCCAGGGTTTAAGTGGTTCTCCTTGCCTCAGCCTCCCGAGTAGCTGGGATTATAGGCACGCACCACCACGCCCAGCTAATTTTTGCATTTTTAGTAGAGATGGGGTTTCACCTTGTTGGCCAGGTTGGTCTCGAACTCCTGACCTCAGGTGATCCACCCACCTCAGCCTCCCACAGTACTGGGGTTGCAGGCATGGACCACCACGCCTGAGCAGCAGGAGGATTTTTTAACAAATTGCTGAGTCATGGTTATCTTACTGCAAAACTTCACTTTTAGCTTCTTTAAAAAGTCTGTCCTTGTAGCAGCAGCCTTAGGGAAAATACCTCATCCCCGCCTAACAGATTTTAGGATAGAAAATGGAATTTCTCTTGTTTTTGTGAATCGTTGCTTAACCCCAAAAATAATAGTCTCAAATATAAAACAGACCATGATAAAAGTCAAGCATCTCGTTCTAAAATATGTTGGGTATTGGAGTTTTAAGTGCTTATTTAAGATATATTAAGTTGTTATGTGAGTGACAGATTTACACAGGAGCAAGTCCCTACTAAAGTTCTTTAATAAACCCAGTCAACTGCAACTTGATAAACCCCAGGCAGTTTTTTTCTTTTCCTTCATATTTTGGTTAACATCTGAAAGGCCTGCATGTTCCATCTGTTTTTAGAATATTTCGCTGGTTGCCACGTGTGACCCTCACTGTGGTCCTGTGTTTCTGTGTGGGTGAAGGTGGCAGTGCACGTTTTCATCCGTGGTCGGAGAGGCCGCGGATGGTGTTGCAGCTGCCAAGAGGATGAAGCCCATTAAGCGACCCCAGCTCCCAGTTAGAAGCTGCAGCAAGGTTCAGAGGTGTCCACCTGCGCATCTTAGAATCGAAGGAGCATGGGGGATTCGGAAGGCTAGTGAGTGCCCCAGCAGGTTGTGGAAGGTGCAGGGCCTGAGGTTCAGGAGTCAGGCCCATAGAAGCTTGTTGGGAAGCTCTGGCTATGCAGAAGATGAGGTAGGGAGCATAGTCAGCACCTTGAGTTTCAAGCTTTTCTTATTTTTCTGTGCAGATTAAGTCTTACAGGAAAGCCCAGCTGGTAAAACTAAGGCACACAGAATTTATGGATGTGGCTGTGCAGCTCCCTGCCCTCCAGGCTCAGCTCTAGTCCCCAGGAATCAGGTTAAATCAGAAATCAGCATGTCCAAAAAGAGAAGGTGCTTGCTTCCTCCTCCTCTTCCTGTGTGTTACTCCCCTACTCTCCTGTCTCTGTCCCCGCGGAGGCTTCCTTTAGAGTTCCTTTCCCTAGCAGAGCGGCTCTCCGTGAGATCTCGGAGTGTTGGAGGAGGCTGAGGGGTTGCTTGGGTTTTGGGTGTCTGGGATGGGAGTTGGAACCAGTACATGGCAGAGAGACAAGCCTGCAGCCCAGGGACCATTCTTGTTCTGGCTCCTGGGAGAAAGGGTGGCGCAGGCAGCACTTTGACTTGGACATTTTATTTTTTTGCTTATATTCCGCTGGTTTTTCTTGACAGATGAATGTCTCGGGTATAGGACTAATTTAGTTATACAGATTTTTCTTTTTAAATAATTTGGTTCCATTTTTCTCCCTTGCAATAGAACCGTCTGTTGAGGGGCTGTGCTTTTTTGTAGAGGGGTAGGAGAGGGTCAAAGGAGAGCAGTTTCGACATCTGCCCTGTGCAACACGCGCGGGGCAGTCAGCGGCGAGGCGCTCGGCTCCTGCCCACGGAGGCTTCAGTGGAAGGAGTGCCCTGCACATCGGACTCCGTGCAGCGGAGAGGTGTGGGTAGCTTCTTGGGATGTCTTCTGATACTTGATCAGATTGGAAATACAAAGGAACATCTGTCGAGACTTAAAAGTTCGTTTAGTTCTGTTTCTTTAGCATTTGTACTAAAATGTTAAACACCTAAGATATTAGATATTAGTTATAGAGCAAGAATGAAAATACTGGCGTCCTTGATTTTGAATTATGAAATGTTTAATACTTAATAGAAAATTTCATTTAGGGCGTACAGAAGATTCAGAGGTTAATATAGATGTACCTGCAAACCCACTACCCGGAGATTATCCCTTCATCAAAGGAAAGAGAGTGCTCGGGATACCGATGACACTCCTGTTGTCCCCTCCCCGTTTCATCCTGCTACTTTCCTCCCAGTCTTTTTCCTTCTCCCTCTCTCTACCTTCCCAGAGTTGCTCATGATTTCAAAGATGGTATATATCTTCCCAAGCATGTTTCTCTACTTCTGTAACAGAATCGTTCTGTACATATGTAAGCAGCGCCTCACTCTGGGCGCCTGTGCGGCCTGCTTCACTTGGGCAGCACTGTGCCGTTGTCTGTGCTGGCTCATTTATCTCAGCCCGCACGGCTCTGTGGCTTACTGGTGCCCTTCTCCTCTGGTTGGCATGCGTGTGGCATCTGGTTCACTACCACTGTGTTGGAGCCGCCACATCGCTGTGTCGCACTCCTCGGGCCCGTGCCGGCTCTCCTGTAGAGCAGACTCTGCAGACGCTCTCTCTCCAGGGCCAGATTGCAAACATTTTTGCCTCTGTAGCTCATGCGGCCTTTTCACAACCACTCACCTCTACCCAGGTGGTACAGAAGCGGCCAGACACAGTATGTGCACACATGGGCCTGACTGTTCCGCTAACACTTGCCTTAAATACAGCAGGCTGCATTTGGCAGACCCTGCTCCAGATGCATACCTAGAAATGGAATAGAAGAGTTGGAAATCAAGTTCTTTCTTTTTTGTTTTTTTCCCCAAAACATTGATTCTGAGTTTCATCTGTTTGAGATTTTTTTGAGCCAGGATTTTTTAGCTTTAAAAAATATGTATGGTCATTTGATATTAAAATTTATAGTACAGAAATTTTCTCTGCACTGTGCTTTGTTCATTAAAACAGCTCTCATGTTTCTTTGCAGAACAAAAGCCGCCCTCATTCTAGGGGAGAATATAATGTTTACAGCACTTTTCAAAGTCATGAACCAGAGTTTGACTATTTGAAAAGTCTAGAAATTGAGGAAAAAATTAATAAAATTAGGTGGTTACCACAACAGAATGCTGCTCATTTTCTACTTTCTACAAATGGTAAGAATTGTTTTCTAAGTGGCTGATTTAGTGTTTTATTTTTAATTTTCTGTGTGTGTAGATTTCTTTTTATTTTAGAAGTTATTCCTGCTTTAAATTTTGTGGGGAGGGTAAGTTATCTAGGGTAGCAAGTGATAGGTTGAAAATTCAAAGTATGCAACAAAAACCACACGTGCAAGTTACTAGGATGTTACTCTGCACGTCTCCACATCTTTGTTTATTGTGCAAAACACCTCCAATTGGAAATATTCATATTCAAAGACCCCATAGCTTATAAACCAACATAGGGCCACACCGCTTTCTAATATAATACTCAAACAGTAGTGATGCATGTTACAGTTTTTCTTTTCATATGGAGAATGAGGTTTTTATTTTCAGATAAAACTATAAAATTATGGAAAATAAGTGAACGGGATAAAAGAGCAGAAGGTTATAACCTGAAAGACGAAGATGGAAGACTTCGAGATCCGTTTAGAATCACAGCACTACGGGTATACGTTGCCTTTTCTTTATCCAATGCCGTTCAGAAGTTAAGAATAAACGTTTACGTCTGCTATTTGGAGAGTCCTGCTGGGTGGAATACTGTGAGGTCCGCCTCCTGAGTCATGAAAGGCATTTGTGCTCATGACACATGTGTTTAAAGCAAGGTCTTTCTCCTATTTTCACAAAGGCAAAAAGTCACATGTGGTCTTTAGACAATACTGCAATACTAAGGGGAAAACTCACATCTAATTCTACAGCAGAAATCTTGGTGGACTTACCAACCACCCTTCTCTCTGAAGGTTCGGAACAGCACCTGGCAGGTTGAAGTTCAGATGGAATTCCGAACACTTCTCAGGTGAAACAGCACAGGCTGCAGATCGAAAGATAAGCTGTGGGCCACCAAGATGCATTCAGGATGTTCTCATGGCATTTCTTTGGGGTTGACTTAGGCAGATGCTGACAGTTCAGAACTCTTCACCTGTCCGTCCATGAGCATCATTACTTTTTTAATTGTTAAGTTATTTGCTCCATTGTTGGCTCCCCCCCCCCGCATCATGCAGTATGAAATGACCATATTTCGTCAATTCCAGGGCCTAGATTTTTTCACATTTTAACATCTATGAAATCGGGTAAAACTTAAAACCTCAGTCTCTTATAATTGGCCTGGTGCTATGTACGACTGATGTGTGTCTTAAATTAGATGGAACATGGTGAAGGGTGTCCAGCAAACTGGACTCAAGCCCGGGTGTGTCTTGGTGAGAAACCAGCACCTGTGCAGAGGTGTGTCCCCTGGAAGGAAACCCTGCCTGGTCCCAAGGGAGTGCCATTACTAGATCTGAAAACGGTTGGTGGGTTGGTCGGTTGGTTGGTTAATTGGTTGGGTGGTTTGGTTGTGGGGGGTGGGTGTGGCTGGTTGAGTTGGTTGGGTTGGGTGGCTGGTTTTTAATGAGATTTCAGCACGTTACGCTATTGTTTATCAAGTGAAGACCGAGTGAGCGAGCCCATTCCACATTAGCCTTTGAAGTGCTACAGAGAAGGACGCTGAACTGCAGAAGCCTTTCCCTAACACACATGCCCCTGGGAGTGACGCTGGGTCTGTTCTGATGCCATTTCTCCAGCTTTGGCGTGCGGGGTGGGTGCACCTGGGGTCGTGCATTCCCCAGTTTCCCAGGAGGAGTGTCCTCAGACTTCTCACATCGATGTTATCACCCTGTTTCCTATGAGCTCATCAAAGTGAGAAAGGCTGTGGCATGTGCTGAAAATGTAGTTTATAGGGTCCTAATGTGAGCCAAGATGTTTCAATCCAAAATGGTGGTGGTGTCTGATACACAGTGCCGCTGCCTTTGCATCCATGAAGTAGTGTAAATCATTTTTAGTGACGGTAACACGAGTTGTGCAGTTCCTTCATCATGAAACTGCTGACTGTAAAGTAGAAGTGTGATGGGACCCCCGAGGGTGGGCACTTGACCCCCTCCAGTCTCGTCCATCTCTTCTGCAGGCAACACCACCTCCCACCCAGGTACCTGTGCATACCCCACCCTCAGAAACCCCTGTTCCTCCCGATCAGACCCTGCCACAACCCATGAGTTCACATGCTCATTTTGGGAAAACAGTAGGCCTTTACTAGGCCCAGTCTTGGTTTTATTCAAGGCTGCTTTTGTAGGTTTAGCCTAAATAAAATGGGTATAATTGGTGGCCCTGCTGAAGGCTTGTGAGAAGTATAGTTGTTTCATTAGTCAGTGCATGGGGAAGAGACCACAGACAGGTAATTCTGTACAATGACTTAGGTCAGTATTTGAGATTGTACCTCCCTAACAGTTCAGAATGGGCTATTTATGTATCTGAGCCTAACTGGGTAGGAGTCAGAAATGTTGCTATTTTTAAATTTTTGCTCTTAAATTATTTTAGTGCCAGAAAAGGGATATAATTAAGAAATCTTGGCCAGGCACGGTGGCTCATACCTATAATCCCAGCACTTTGGGAGACTGAGATGGGAGGATCACTTGAGCCCAGGAGTTCAAGACCAGCCTGGGCAACATAGCCAGACCCCATCTCTAAAAATGAAAACAAATCATTTTATATGTAAATTAAAATTTTTTTAAATAAAAGAAGGAATCTTTGTAAGTATTGCAGCTATCATGTGTTTTGATTAATGGGAGATTTGTTAGAGGATTGTGGCAGGTGTGTGTTTTTTAAGCCTGAACTTCGTTGAACTGACTCTTCTTGATCTAGAGAATCCAAGGCTGTGGTCAGCACTAACTGGGTTAAAATGGGGGAAGTCTCACTACACACACTTCTCCACGTTCGTTTTTTACAGAATTTGGCCAGACAAGACTCAGTTGAGAGATTTCTCTTCCCTAAGCTTTCAAGGCTCTCCCTTTTGGTTTCTAATTACAAGAATAACAAAAAATACTCTCATTAATTTTTTGTTTTGATTTTAAAGCTTATGTTTTTCTTCCAGCTGGGTGTTAGGGAGATGCAGACCTTTGTCCTTTTTTCATGTGTGATGCTATTCCTCACACCTGAGCTCTCACCTCTGACCTCAGGCGGCCTCCAGCCAGCACCCTTCTCCTCTCTGTCCTTTCCATTTCAGTGTGAATTGGGCTTCCCTAGAAGCCTCCCTGACCACAGCACTCGACACAGAGATGGGTGCGGGAGGCACCTTTTACTTTTTCTTTTAACCTCAGATGAAGTGTAATGAGTGATACATACCTCCAAATAATATGTCTGCCCTATAAGTGACCAGCTCCATGAATGTTTGTAGACTGGACATGCCCACGTAGTCAGCCCCAGACCAAGAAATGGGACATCCTCAGCTCCCCAGCACCCACCTGTGCACCCTGCCAGTCCCTGGAGCCGGTGGAGGCTTGTGGGTTTGCACCAAGAAGCGTAGTCCTGGTGCAGTGAGAGGAGGTTTGTGCATGTAGCTGCAAGGAGAGGACAAAGAGAGGGGACTTCGCTGTGCAGCGTCTCAGTGTGGCCACCAGAGGACGCATAGGAGAGGGAGCCGCAGGCCTCGGTGCCTGGGCAGCTCGTATCGTGCCAGCTGGTCTTCTTTTCTTCAGCAGGAAGAAAATGTCGACCTCGGTAACGGAAGCAAGGGGGAACACTTGGAATAGACAGTAGTCAATTTTGTAGCGTATTTTCATAACTCTGCTAATTGGTTATTTGGGGGTATGGCCTGAACAGAATTATTAGCCGTGCATATAAACTTGTCCTCTTTCATTATCTACTGTAAGTGTTCTAATGACATGCTGCTGTGATCTTTGTTTTGAATTCCTATTTCCTTCCATTTTTAGGTCCCAATATTGAAGCCCATGGATCTTATGGTAGAAGCGAGTCCACGGCGAATTTTTGCAAATGCTCACACATATCATATAAATTCCATTTCAGTAAATAGTGATCATGAAACATATCTTTCTGCAGATGACCTGAGAATTAATTTGTGGCACTTAGAAATCACAGATAGAAGCTTTAGTATCCTTCCTCAGAGGGACAGTGGCGTTTTCCTGAGGCTGCTCTTCAGATAGTGACTTCTCTTGTTCCTTTAGACACCTGTATCTCAGAGTCTGGTCTTGTAAATACTGTCGCTGCACGGCAGCCTGTGATGTAAGTTCTCTGTGATTGGAAATGTTTGTCCCTAAAGATACACATTTCTTTCTACCTTTGGGAAAAAGTTTCTGTGTGATGGGAATTACCCGAAGTCCACGGCTTGCCTGCTTTAGTCAGAGACAATTTTAAATAGACTGCATTTGAAAAACCAACTTTATGTGTTTTTTTTTCTAAATTTGCTGCATTTGAAAAACCAACTTTATGTGTTTTTTTTTTCTACATTTGCTAACGGATGATAGAAAATACTGGCTTAGGTTAGAGCGGTGTTTAATCACCCATCTGAGCAGCAGCTTCCAGTTAGAACTTGCATTCTTCTGTGGCCGTGCACGGTCTGGGCGGCCCCAGCCCTCCTCATATGGGCCCCTTTCCAGCCAGCAGGCGGGAGCAGGGGGCTTGCTTCATCTGCAGCCTCTCCAGGGTCCCTGCCGTCCTCCCTCTGCTGTCCAGCGGCTTGAGCTGGGGTTCCATGTCGTGTTGGTTTTCTTAGTTGTTTCAGCTTACGGGGTGAAACGGGGCCACTGGTCTGAGTTGACCCACAGCTGAATTCTGCCCTTCCTTCCTTTTTTCAGTCGAAGGATTTCTGTATAGGGCAGCCTGCCATGTTGGATCTGCTCTGACTACACAGAATAAACTTCATGTCAGGAAGAGCAACGTCTTTTGCAATATGGCGGTTTTCTTGCATTTGTAGTTTTGTATGGGAGTGTGGGATTTTGCACAGATGGTGCTAGCTTGCTCTTCCTATTTATATGATTAAGTATGTACTATCTTGCTATTAAGGGCTTTCTGTATAACAATAATAGCAGCAAGATGAAAGTGGTGTTCGTGTGTCGGGGTCTCCCGCGGGCCGGGGCGTTGCTGCCGTCTGAGTGTGCTCATCCCAATCCTCTTACCAGGCGCTCCTTTGGAATTCAGGATGTGTAATCGGCCTTCTTAATAGCTAATCCCCTAGACCTCACCGTGTGGATTATTTTCATCCTATTTCACGTGACTGAATGTAACTAATGAAAACCAGCTGAGCCGAGCACTGTGCCTTAACCACACCCTTCCAGACATCGTGGACATCAAGCCTGCTAACATGGAGGAGCTGACCGAAGTCATCACCGCAGCCGAGTTCCACCCACACCAGTGCAACGTGTTCGTCTACAGCAGCAGCAAAGGGACCATCCGACTGTGCGACATGCGCTCCTCGGCCCTGTGCGACAGACACTCCAAGTGTAAGTGCCTGCGTCTTGTTTTTGAGACGGAGTCTCGCTCCGTCGCCCAGGCTGCAGTGCAGTGGTGCGATCGTGGCTCACTGCAAGCTCCGCCTCCCGGGTTCAAGCGATTCTCTTGCCTCAGCCTCCCGAGTAGCTGGGACTACAGGCCCGAGCCACCATGCTCAGCTAATCTTTGTATTTTTAGTACAGTCAGGGTTTCACCATGTTGACCAGACTGGTCTCACCTCAGGTGATTCCCCCATCTCGGCCTCCCAAAGTGCTGGAATTACAGGCGTGAGCCACCATGCCCAGCCGTACCTGGCGTCTTTTAAAGCCTCTCATTTAGAACCACTTGTTCTTCAGACGTTGACTTGTCTCCAAAGACTTAGAGGGTTCTTCCTGTTCCCCAAGTACCTTTGCGCACCTGGGGAGCCCTCCTTTGCTGGGGCCGTCCAAGCGTGGCTGTCAGAGCTGCTGCTAGTAAGTGGAACTCGAGGTCGTGCTTCCCACAGGCTTGCGGCTGTAGGGTGGGTGCTTGTGGCACCACCGAGAAGCGGGTCATTTATGCCCAGAGCCTGGGTGTCTCCTCAGAGGCTGCCAGCACTGGGTCCCACCAAGAGCCACCCGTGCCTCTGCCTCTGTGCGTGAGACCTGGGCTGAAGCCGCCAGCACACAGGAGGCTGTTCCCAAGTGCTGGAACGAGCTCTGTTTGTGTTGAGCTTGGCTGGATTGGAAGCCACTTCCCTGAGCTGAAAGTCTAGCATTTTAATCCGCTGAGCTTTCAAGTTCCTTCTAGGTGAGGGGAGTTCTGGTTTTGTTTTTATTTTTAGCCATAAAGAATGGGCTCGACTTGACAGAGCACTGTAGTCAGCGTGTCCCAGTGTCCTGAAACATTGCTGACCCTTCTCCAGTGCCAACAGGTAGACACGTGTCCAGTGACTTCCTCTAACGGGGAAGCCGCCAGTCAGTCCCACCAGACTGAGGCACTGCTCGTGTGCAGCGGCGCCCCCAGCGCCTCGGTGGAATGTGCCACCGACCTTGCTCAGCAGCCTTTTTGCCTGTTCTCTTTCCTGAGGTTGAGGTGTGTTTTTAAGAATTCTGTATTTCTACTAGAATTCCTGCGATGAAGATAAGTGTGTCATAGCATTTGGCCTGTATCTTAAGCGTAACATTCTTGAGTAAGTAATTTCAGATTCCAGTTCTATTTGTCATCAGAGTGACTTACTTGAGTAAATGCTTGGTGTCGGCACAGCTGGCTTCAAGTTAACTTCAGATAGTAAGCCAACAAACACACAGGCTCCTACATCAAGAAAAAAGAGAAAAAACCTAAAGCAGCTTAAGGTCAAGGAAGCACAAGCCAGGTGCAGTGGTGCGCACCTGTGGTCCCAGCTACCCTGGAGTCTGAGTGGGGAGCATCACTTGAGCCCGAGAGTTTGAGACCAGCCTGGGCAGCATAGCAAGACCTTGTCTCTTAGAAAAAAAAAAAAAAAGAAGCACATCTCTCCTGGCCTGAACTTTACAAAACCTTAAGGCATGACCTTATACTAGGGCAGTCAGTGGCCCAGTGGGGCCGTGGGCACCTCTCTCTGCCACAGGTGCAGGTGGAGGGAACTCTGTCAAGTTACTGCAGAGAAAGCAAAGTCTGCTGAGGAAGCACTCAGATCTTTCTGAAAATAGGAATCCAGTTTTGTCACAGTAGAACTTGAGTGTTCAGTATTGGAGACAAACCTTTGCTGGCTGGCTTTGACAGGTGGGACCATCTTGGTGGTTAAAATCGGGACCACAGTGTTGCCGGTCAAGGTGGTCACTCCTGCAGACCCACAAGCTATCAACCCTCTGAAAAGCAGGCAGTTTCTCAGAGGCGCAGACCGCTGTGTCTGCGTGACCATATAATGCTGTTTATGTCTTCCTGTGATGTGTATGCGATAGGATTTCACGTGCTCGGGCCTGGTGCCATGAGGATGCAAAGACACTCCTACAGGAATGCGGTGGTGCTGAACCTGGGCCCACATCAGGATGCCCCGAGGAGCTCCCACAGATTGCAGTGCCCAGGACCTTGCCTAGAGGTTCTGATTCAGGGTCTGGATGAGACTTGGGTGTCTCCGCTTCTGATGCCCGTCCCTTGTCCATAGCTGGTGCTAGAATGTCGTATCCGAAGCTTTTGCCCACGGAAGTCACAGAAGATCAGAAAACCTAGAGAATCAGAAAGATCAGAAGACCTAGTGTTGTTGAGGCCAAGCCCTTCCTGAGTCTCTGTGAAGGGGCCACGTCCTACTTGAACTGGAAAGTGATTTGTTCTCTGATTTTTAAACAGAAGCTGAAAACGTTTTATTTTGTTTTTCAGTTTTTGAAGAGCCTGAAGATCCCAGCAGTAGGTCCTTCTTCTCAGAAATAATTTCATCCATATCTGATGTAAAATTCAGTCATAGTGGGCGGTACATGATGACCAGAGACTACCTGTCGGTGAAGGTGTGGGACCTCAACATGGAGAGCAGGCCGGTGGAGACCCACCAAGTCCACGAGTACCTGCGCAGCAAGCTCTGCTCTCTCTATGAGAACGACTGCATCTTTGACAAGTTTGAGTGTTGCTGGAACGGTTCGGATAGGTAAGGCCTGCGTGGAGATGAGCCGTCGCCCCAAGCTTGCTGGTTTCCCAGAGTGCAAGGTCAGCGAGGGAGGCGAGCTGTCCTCAAGCGTCAGAGGACGCTCATAGGTGTTGTTTTCCAGACGTTTTGATTGATGGATGATAGTATCAAGGTAGAGAAAATAGGATCTCTGAGCAAGTTTCTCACCTAGCTTGTCATTCCATCTATATTTAGACAAGAAGTATGGCACTAGGTACAGGCCGGCTGTGTTTTAAATGATTAGTGAATGTTAGTTTTATTACTTTTTCTTATGCCAAAGATGAGTGAAAAGGAAGGAAGTGGGGAGGGATTCACCTCACTGGAACGGCCGCGTTGCAGAGTCCGCCTGTCCTTCTGGAGAGAAGTAGATGGAAGCGCCCCAGAGCCGCTGCCTGTTGTGCCCAGACACAGCGTGGTCGCGGCTGCTGTGAAACGCTGGTGTAATTTGAAATGTGCTGCTTCTAGGACCTTGATAATTTATTTTGTATACATTCTTTAAAGATATTATGATTAGTGTGGTTGACAGTTACGTTTTATTATTCAAAAAGTTACGTTTCAGATGATGGAAGATTATCTTGCACCATTTTAATACAGAATTTTTGTTCAGAATTTAAAAGTACAGCGGAGTCTGCTATTGGCAATAGGTGATTGACTGGATATTCTGCGAAACCCTCTGGCCTAAACACCTAGAAATGCTGGATATGATACAGCAGGTGTCTCTTCAGGTGCGTAGTTGAGCCCACAGATAAGCAAAGGAAATCTCACAACAGCCACAAACTAAGAGGCAGCGAGACCAGAACAGCAGCCTCTGAAGGCGTCTATTCTGAGAGCAGCCTTGCAGCCCTGGCTGGCCTCAGGGCCGTCAGTCCATAGCGGGAACCACTGCGCCCGTGAACAGCAGGTTGTGGTGCAGAGCTGAAGCCTTGGCCCACACGAGGTGACTTGCTCACGGTGGCTCTTCCTGTGTGAGCGTGGTATTTTCAAGAGCGGAAGCCTTGGCCCACACGAGGTGTGGAGTTGGAGCAGGGACCCTGGAAGATGATGTCTGCCTCCACTGGCAGGTGGAGTCCAAAGGGCAGTTTATCTGTCTGAGGCCTCGCATGGGGGTGGCCAGCGCTCCCTTGAGACGTGGAAGCATAACCTCCCTGCACAGGGTTTGCAGTGTGGGTTTGTTCGGCTGCGTCATGATCTGTCAGGTCTCACGCCGTGGAGCTCCTGCCTCCACCAGGGCTGTGTGCGGGCATCGGGACGGACCGGCGTGGTTCCAGCTGTGGCTTCTACTGTGAGGGCTGTGTGCGGGCATCGGGACGGACCGGCGTGGTTCCGGCTGTGGCTTCTACTGTGAGGGCTGTGTGCGGGCATCGGGACGGACCGGCGTGGTTCCAGCTGTGGCTTCTACTCTGTTTGCAGACTGACCTGTCAGCCTGTAGCATCTCACGGATGTTGACTGAAGACATGAGGTTCCCGGGTCCTCGTGGCACCGCAGGCAGCATGAGCCTCTCGTTGGTCTGGGTTCCCCATGGGTGGACACATGAGGCCATGGCTGATGCACACTGAGCTTGGAGAACCCCACTGCTCTCACAGTGGGCAGTAAACACACCTGCACTTTGACCAGAAGAGACATGATCTCATTCTTCAAGGCCGCTTGCTGGAAGCACAGCCCTGAGAAGTGGCCCAGGTGGAGAGAATGGCGTTGTTGGCAGAGTCCATGAGAACACACATGCTGGGTGGCTGCTGCCAACACACCCAGATCTCTCTGGATTCCCTCACATTAAAATCATCTAAACATGAGCTCACGGGTGAAAATTACCAAGCACATACAGGAAAAGCCACCGTGAGCAAGTCAGCAGAACCATGGTGGAACTGAACCTCCAGGAAGGCAGCTGTTGAGATCCTAAGTTAAAGAAGATAAACTAAGAATGCTTGAGATATTCACAGACTAGAGGAAGGAAAGAGCAAACCAGGAACCACATGACTGCTAAACATGACCTGGAGACTGGAAAGGAATCAGATCATCTAGAGATGAAACTGTGTGGGTTTAGCGGCAGGTCCATTTTGGCTAAACAGATCTTCTATTAGTGGATGGAAAGGAAAACCAGAAGAAATTGGGGCTAAAGAGCCAAACAGAAAACGTGAGACACTAGGAACTGTGGAGGCCAGGAGGAGGCACAGCACACGTTTAAACGGAGAAGTGTGGGGTGTGAGGCTTAAAGTGACAGTGGCCAGCAATTTTCGCTAATTTATGAAAGCCTGAATACACAGAATCGGAAGGCACAGAAATGCTCATCCATGTCATCATGAAATTGCAGGACACCGAACACAAAGAGAGTATCTTAAATGCACCCAAGGAAAAAACACAAATTGCCTCCGAAAGCGGACACCGAGAGTGAGACTCGGCTTTGCCATGGCCATAGTGGGAGCCAGAAGCCGTGTGACAGATCCAGCAAGTGTGACTCGTGACTCTCCACCGCCAGCTTAGAGGCAAGCCTTGAAATAGATGACTTGTTCAAGAATCTGCTTGTGATAAAATTATTTTCAAATGGGAAACAATGTATCACAACAGGGAGCTCAGTAGAGTGAGCTGTGAAGGGAGCGTGGCCCTGCAGAAAGGGGCTGAGACAGATGGGGAACGCAGCTGGCAGGGAAGAGCAGTGCAGACTCTGCAGCTCTGCCAGCTGGGCGACCTTAGTTAACTGCGCTGGGGGGAGAAAAACTAGAGCCCTCGCCAGCCCCACACAGTAAATAAGCTCCGAGTGCTTGTAAGCCTGAGGCGTCTTCGTGAGCTCTGGAGACAGAAGGGCTTTAACAGGCCCCAAAGCCCAAGGAAAACATTAAGAAATTCAACTACATTAAATTTTAAACTTGTTTATATTGAAATTAAAAGTGAAAATCCCCAAAAACGTAACGAACAGAGATTAAGTATCCAGATGTGCAGAATTAGGAGTCAACAAGAAGGCGACAAACAACTCAGAAAAGAGCAAACACCGTGAATGGGGTTTCGGAGAAATGGAAAAATAAATAGAAATGTTCATCCTTTTAGTGATCAGCAAGTAAAGCCAGAGGGATGTCCTTTCACGCCCATCAGAACGATGAGGGTGTAGGGGAGAGGGTGGAGACTGGTGGTCTCAGCCAGTGCCCTTCTTGTGGGCCTCGGTGACATTCAGTCCGGTTGGGAGCTTCTTGCGTGTACAGACAAGAAAACATGCTCAGATACCTGAAACAGCAGACACTTGGAGACAGCCCACAGGTGCAAAATGAGGGGAACGGACAGGTAAGTTGTTCTCTGTCATAACATATACTGAAAAGCAGTAAGAATCAGTTGTTAGAACTACATGGATCACATAGGTGGATCTCACAAATTTCAGGAGGAACGTGTACAGCGCAATGACTACAACGTGTTTAAGACATACAAGACAGTTTTGTTTTAAGACTCGGTAACTGTTGGCCAGTCACAGTGGCTCACGCCTGTAATCCCAGCACTTTTGGAGGCCGAGGAAGGTAGATCATGAGGTCAAGAGTTTGAGACCAGCCTGACCAACATGGTGAAACCCCATCTCTACTAGAAATGCAAAAATTAGCTGGGCATGGTGGTGCACGCCTGTAATCCAACTACTCAGGGGGCTGAGGCAAGAGAATGGCTTGAACCTTGGAGGCGGAGGTTGCAGTGAGCTGAGATCGTGCCACTGCACTCCAGCCTGGGTAGCAAAGCGAGACCTTGTCTAAAAAAAAAAAAAAAATGTGTAACTATTCAAAATGTAAATGTGTGTGGGGATGACACATATGTACTCTAGCAAGTGAAGACCCCAACTGGGAACGGAATAGATCATCTTTCTTTCCAGAGTGGTAACACAGTGTGGGGGGTTCACTGTCTTAGCAGTGACTTGCGGGTGTGGGGAGGTCCCTGTCTTAGCAGTGACTTGCGGGTGTGGGGAGGTCCCTGTCTTAGCAGTGACTTGCGGGTGTGGGGAGGTCCCTGTCTTAGCAGTGATTTGCGGGTGTGGGGAGGTCCCTGTCTTAGTGATTTGCGGGTGTGGGGGGTTCACTGTCTTAGTGACTTGCGGGTGTCGGGGGTTCACTGTCTTAGTGACTCGCAGGTGTGCAGAGGGGTTCACTGTCTTAGTGACTTGGTGGGGGTTCACTGTCTTAGCAGTGACTTGCAGGTGTTCGATGGGTGGTCCCTGTCTTAGCAGTGACTTGTGAGTGTGCGTGGGGGGAGTCCCTATGTTAACAGTGACTTGGGGTGTGTGGGGTGTTCACTGTCTTAGCAGTGACTTGCAGGTACATGGATAGTTACTGTATTCTTTATTCATCTTGATACATTTCAAATATTGCAAAATACCCTTAGATTACATATCCCCAAGACCATCTAAAAGCATTCCCAGTAACACTTGCTTAGTCCATTTACTTTCACAGACACGCCCATCTTCCTGCCTGGAAACTTCTGTTGAGGGACCTGATGAAGGGGAGTGAGGCGTTGCAGTGCTGCCTCAGCCCAATCCTGATTCTGTGTGTGGCAGCGCCTCCTCGTGTTCTAGGTCGCCTCACAAAACCAGTTATGCGCTTATGTCTGTGTCTGTGTCTGTGTCTGTGCTGTTCCCTTCCTGGGCCAGCACCGGGCTACTGGGCAGCGCCCTTGTTTGCAGTGTGGAAACACCCGCTCTGGGGCTGGCACTGTCTGTGAAGAATTTAAAAGTGATCATAAATCTGTGTAAAAACTGATCTGCTTTTCGTTATTACCACGCACCAGCAATTCCAATGTCGGCCATACATCTTTTGTTGTCTGTGTTGTGAATAATGGTTGCTGTTGAGTTTTAATAACATAAATGTGAGCTTCAGATTCACACATTCTTACTTACCCTTTCGTAAACATTGTGTTCTATGTGGAAACTAATTTCGGGAACTCCCACTCGATGGCCCTCACGTGCCAACTTGGCTGCACACCCCTGTTCCAAGACCACGTGCACAACTTGGCATTGCTGGAGGGCGCTGGGCACATCTTGTGTCTCCTGCCCCTGTGGTGCCGTGGACTCCTGGATGGAAGCAGGAGATGTGAAATAAACGTGGATAGCTGAGTGCAATTTCTCTTTTCTGAGTTTGTCTTTTTTTGTCTGTGTATGCTTTGAAGTTTTAGACAAGGTCAGCCAGACACTAGATATTTGCCAGCAGCTGGGGTCAGTGCTGGGCCATGGAAGGGAAACAGCCTGCTTCTTTCTCGTGGCACCTTGAAGACGTGCCGGCGCGAAGGCCTCTCGCCGTGCATGACCCTGGGGGCAGGACGTGAGGGTGCGGGTCAGTGTCAGAATACGAAGAGCAGACGAGCTTCGAGGACTGCTGGAGAAATCAGAAGGGCATTGTTTGAACACATCTTTCATCAGAAACTGGACTCATAAAGCCATGGGTCAGAGCAGGGCAGTGTTTGCTATCATTCAGCCATTTTTCTGTCATTTTTGTAGAAAAAGTAAGATTGCAGAGGTGTTTGCCAATATGAAGTTATGAGGGTGTGTGCGTTAGTGGAATTTTTCAACTGCAGAGAAATTTGAAAGCCATTACAATTGATCTTGAAGAAACAAAAGCATGGACAGTATTGTATTGTCTGGAATGTGTTGTGAAATGCAGTTGTTCTAAAATTCTGCCACACTTCGCCCAGTGTTTAAGATTTTTACTATTTCTATCCGTTGCTTCATTTGAAGGAAACTTTTTGAAATTAATAGAAAAGCAGTTTAACTCTGAAGAAACATTGACAGATATGACTAGTAACTGTTGAACATGATAAGGATTATGTTCAGGTCATTATGAATTACTCACAAATTGCAGAATTTAAGGCTTAAAAATAAACTGTACTGTTATTCATGAGTGAGATAAATAGGTGGGATTGTTTCAGAAAATATACTAATGTCATTAAAAGTATGACTCCATTATTTTGTTTCTCCTGTGACTATTCTTACTGACATGATTATATATAAAGTTCAGTAAGAATCTTCACTGCATTTCTCTTCTGTTATTGTGATTGTTCATTCCTGATTTCTGAAAGTAACTGGGTTGTGGGGGAGGGTGGTGTGCACTGTGCACCCCAGGGGTGGGGTCTGAGTCCTTGTTGCTGCTCCCCCCACTTAGGAGTGCTGCTGTCTGCTCTTGTTTTGAACAGCGCCATCATGACCGGGTCCTACAACAACTTCTTCAGAATGTTTGATAGAGACACGCGGAGGGATGTGACCCTGGAGGCCTCGAGAGAGAGCAGCAAACCACGTGCCAGCCTCAAACCCAGGAAGGTGTGTACAGGGGGTAAGCGGAAGAAAGATGAGATCAGTGTGGACAGTCTGGACTTCAACAAGAAGATCCTGCACACGGCCTGGCACCCCGCGGACAATGTCATTGCCGTGGCTGCCACCAATAACTTGTACATATTCCAGGACAAAATCAACTAGGGACGCGAACGTGAGGACCGTCTTGTCTTGCATAGTGAAGCCGATCATTTTTCTGTCAGAGAAAAGGCATCATCGTCCACTCCATTAAGAACAGTGATGCACCTGCTACTTCCCTTCACAGACATGGGAGAAAGCTGCCTCCTCTGGAGGCCCGGTGTGTTTCTGCCTTTGGCGAGGCGCGAGGCAGGCGCTACTGCTCACATGGAGACGCTCTCGAAGCAGAGCTGACGGACACTGCTCCCAAAAGGCCATGACTCAGAATAAATGTATTTATTTCAGTCCGAGCCTTCCTTTCCAATTTATAGACCAAAAAATTAACATCCAAGAGAAAAGTTGTTGTCAGTTACCGCTCTTCCTCTGACTTTCCCTCTTTCTCTGCCATCGCACTTGGGCCTTCACTGCAGCGTGGCGTGGCCACCGTCCGTGTCCTCTCGGCCTTCCTCTGAGTCCGGGTGGGCTTCGTGGATGTGTGGATGTGGCCCGAGCAGGCTCAGGCGGCCCCACTCACCCACAGCATCCGCCGCCACCCCTTCGGGTGTGAGCGCTCAATAAAAACAACACGCTATAAAAAGTGTTTTTAAATCCAAACGTAAGCATTGCCTTTTCATTGCATAGAATGAAGTTATGCAGGGTTCTTCTTTGGAACTACCTGTTTGAGAAATGTGTCCCCTTCTTTGGCAGCGTGGGGGGATGTGTGCAGCATTTCTGTCCCCAAGCTGCCACCCGCTGTGTTTCTATAGAAGGAGCCCATCGGATACACCAGGTAAGGTCTGGGAAAAACCAGAACCGAGGCCACCTCTGAGAAAGAAAATTGCAAGGAAGAACCGAAATTGCTGCCATCTAATTAGCCTGGTTTAAAGTAGCCTCAAATTCACTACAGATGAAGAAACGTGCTTTCTTTCTAAGGCTTTTGAAAAAGTACTTTGGGGGAAGTATACTTTTTAAATATTGCTAAAATTATATGCATGCTAAATTGCATCCTGCATTTCAAGCCAGGAAAATTAAGTAATTTTAATTACATGATGCCACCAGCACGTTGGTTTATTTTCAGGTAAGATCTTTGATACCAGAAATCAAGATTTTCCAAGACAAATAATACAGAGCTGTAACAATGCTGAGTGACCAGAGCTTGCTTCTGTGGGATTTAACACACACCCACTACGTGTCCCCGAGGGGAGTGGGGAGTCGGGCTCCCGTGCCCCTGTGGGGATGAAGGTGTGTGCTGATCCCCCATCCTCCTGTGGGGATGAAGGTGTGTGCTGATCCCCCATCCTCCTGTGGGGATGAAGGTGTGTGCCGATTCCTCATGCCCTTGTGGGGATGAAGGTGTGTGCTGATCCCCCATCCCCCTGTGGAGATGGAGGTGTGTGCCGATTCCTCGTACCCCTGCGGGGATGAAGGTGTGTGCTGATTCCTCGTACCCCTGCGGGGATGAAGGTGTGTGCCGATTCCTCGTACGCCTGTGGGGATGAAGGTGTGTGCTGATCCCCTGTCCCCCTGTGGGGATGAAGGTGTGTGCTGATCCCCCGTTCCCCTGTCTAGATGAAGGTGTGTGCTCATCCTGATTCCTCGTGCCCCAGTGGAGATGGAGGTGTGTGCTGATTACTAATCCACATGCACAAGAACAGGGTGTCCGTCAATACCCAGAATTAATGCTAACACAGTGCCACTTGAGTTCACATTAAGTTAGAAATTGAAAAATCTAAAAGTACTTTTATTTTAACTTAAAAATAATTTCTATACTGTATATTGATTGATTGTGACACAATTTACAAAGTCTGAGGTGTGGAACAGAGTTATTTAAACATTAATCAACCCTGGTCCTTAAAAAGACAGTTCTAGTAAAATGGGATTGTATATATTTGTTCAACTATTTTGACCAAAAAAAGTTTAATAAATTTTAAATGTTTAACTGGATTCTCACTACGTATTTGGACACCTTTTGCCATCTTTCCTCTAGAACGTATTTCCCACTAAATAGCCACCTCCTCCACCTCCGGGGCAGAGCAGAAGGTGCAGCCCAGGTGGATCCGTGTGCAGAGGCTCTGTATGGCACTGCTGCTCCCATGGGACCTCCAGTGCCTCGAGGTCTGGGGTGCACGTTCTCTGGAGGTGTCCTCACCTGGCTCTGGGGCCCCTGTGGGGGAAGTCACCTGGCCAGCAGCCCTGTCCATTTCCGTGGGTTCTCCCCAGTGCAGTCTTCATGTTCTGAGAGGCGCTGGCGATTGCAGGCACCTATGTCCGCAAAAAGCAGGATCCATTCACTTCTGAGAAGGAAGTGCCATCAATAGGCATGGAGGAAGTTTCTCCTGGGTTCTCTTCCCTTTTATACTTCAGATTCCATTCAAGCCTTTTTCCATCGCAGTGAGGTAAGAATCCTGTCTTTTTCAGACTTAATATTTATTATTTATATTCAAGCTTATGAAATATGTTATTTCTCTTGTTCTAACTTTCCTCTTTTCTGCTTACGGTGAGAACAGTGTCATCAGCTTCTGAAGGTTAATGCTGAGCACACTTTTCATTGATGAAGGTTCTGTGCCTGTGGTTCACATGAAGGTTTGCTGTGCTCTGGGGTGATGACCTGGATTCCATGAACACACTTCCTTCATATGTGGATTTAACATGCCTTTTTTGAAAGAAAAATGGAGCTCCTATGAACCAGTTTATGATGCCATTGTGGACACACTCGGTCTGATTTCGGAAGCCACACGACTGGCAGGCGTGGACTGGAGACAGCAGCATGTGCATGTCTGTCTGTCCTTCTGTGTGGAGCCAAGTTACCGCCATTAGCGCCAGAAGCCACTCAAAGCGCGGTGCCATGGGTTTGGTGTGTGTCCTGCTCCCAGCCAGACGAAGCTGGCCCCAGATCCGCCTGGCCCGGCTGCTCTGCGTCACCCCTTTGCTTGCTTGGGAGGAACAGTGGGTCTGGATCTGCGGAGGCTGAGTGGCCCTAAGCTTGCTTTCTCCTAAACCTGTGCCGTGTGTCCTTGGCCAGCGGCTTTGGCGTCAGCCAGGGAGTAGGGGAATGAGGTCAGACCCAGCAGGAGTCCAGGCTGTGCAGGACAGCAGAGGTTGCATCTTCCCAGAGCTGCAGGCGAAGGGACATGAATGAAGTGCCTGCTGTATGCAGGGTGTGGCTCTGCTCGCCCTGGGCTGGGCCAGGGGTCCTGAGTGGGGCTGGAGCGGCATTTTCCGTGGTGAGCTGTCCTGTTGGTGCTGTGCTGGGATCACCAAGGGAGTTGGATGGAAGCCGTCTGTGAGCTGGTGAGACAGCCAGCCAGGAATCCAGCCACAGGTGGGGAGAAAATGCAGCTCAAACCCGTGGAGCTGAAAGGGGCCTGCAGACCACTTTCAGACGCTGCCTATGGCCACCGCTCCCCCAACTCCCAGCAGAGGCCTGGGCCTGGGGGCCTGGCAGGCCCCGTGCTCTTACCTTGGGTCCCATCCTGGGCAGAAGGACTCGCTCGTGCCCTCCGAGGGGGCTGCCTGCCGAAGCCGAGCTCAGCAGTCCCCGACAGTGGGTCTTCTCTGCTCAGGCAGTGTGCAGGGGTGGGTGGAGTGTAGACCAGATTTGAGTAAGGGCAACACCTCCAGCCCCATGGGGCTGTCACAGGTCAGGCCCTGCAGAGCTGTGGGGTTTGACTGGTGTGGGTGGCAACCCCTCCTGAGTGCCTGCTACAGGCAGGCTCTGTGCCAGGGCTTTCCCTACAGCCATCCTGGCCATGGGTCACAGATGCACACACCACAGCACCCGGCTGGGCACTGGGGTGATGCTGGGCTTGGCTCTGAGCTCCGTGCCTCTGTGCCCCGTGTGCCCCTCAGAGTGCTGGTGACAATGCGGGGCTGCCTACAGGACACCCAGGGCTCCTTGATCTTTTAGGAACTGCGGCACCGTTGAAGTGAGAGGTGCAGAGGCGCTGCCGTCCTGAGCCAGGCCTCGGCTTCCGTTGTCTGCACCTCTGGCTGCAGCGCCCGCACAGTCCCAAGAGCACAGCGGCTGCGACTTGTCTCTGGCCAGGGGAGGTGGTGGCGTCATACCCAGGACAGGAGCCCACACTTGATGTCCTCCGGGGTCTTTTTACCTTATCTTAAGGACTGACAGACTCCCACCCCATCTGCTCCCACCTGTCCCTAATTTCATGCACCTCCGCCTGAGTTCCTGCACGCATTTCCTGAATAAACACCCCCCTGTGCCAGTCAGAACCCGCAGGGATTTTGGAAGTGAGAGCCCAGCAAGGCAGCTGGCCAGGGGGCGGCACTGCCCTCTGGGGAGCACCGGTGCCCAGAACTCTGCTTCTGAGGCTGGCCTGCACAATGATTTTGTATAAATATCTCCAATTAGAACCTTTTACTGTATTTCTTAATATAACAGAAACTGGTGTCTTAAACTACAAGACTAGCTGCCCAGTGATAGACACCAAATCGATCCTGGTTTGCAGTGGCCAGGATCCCTGGCAGTGGGATGGTGAGGTTAGAACTGAAACCGCAGTTCATGAAATCACACCATCACGCGGGAGAAAAAAGGTTTGGGGTGAGGGGCAGTACCGTCCTAAGAAGGCTCCCCAGCTCCATGCATCACCTTCACTCACTCACCAGATGCAGACTGCAAAGAAGCGAAACCTGTGATTTCTTTAATCATCACAGTCTCCATCTGGTGAGTGGTGGAAGTCACATTCTGTTTTCATTTTCCTTTTGGTTGCTGGGAAATGCTTCGGATAGTAATAGTTTTCGATTCTGCAACTCCCATTGTCTTAGGCTCTGTAGCTCTCCATTTTCTTCTTATCCTTGGGACGTGTCTTAGACATTGCTAACAGGCTGTGTTCCTGGACCTGCAACTCAGCTGGAGATTGGGTCCCTTGCGGATTTGCAGGGACTGTCCATCGCTGGTGTATAGATGCAAAACACTGGCACCACCCAGTCAGAACTGGCAGGGGCTGCCTGCACTGCACCAACCTCGAAGATAGCCAGGCCCAGACCACACAACTGCCCACTAGGCTCCACCCCACAACCTCAGCCCAGCCAAGGCCGAGAGGTGGTTGCACTTCCGCCGATCAGAGGTCCAGATAGAGCTGCGTCTGCTTGGAGTGGTCGACTGCATGACATCGAGTTTCATAATCAGTGGTACTTACTTTCCATTTATTAATATTATACCTTTGAAGATGACTGTGTGACCTTAGACATTTCACTTGCTTGCCTTGGAGTTGTTAGAAAATTATCTTTGGGTCCGGGCACGGTGGCTCACACCTGTAATCCCAGCACTTTGGGAGGCCAAGGCGGGCGGATCACGAGGTCAGGAGTTTGAGACCAGTCTGGCCATCATAGTGAAACCCCATTTCTACTAAAAATACAAAAAATTTAGCCAGGCGTGGTGGTGAACGCTTGTAATCCCAGCTACTTGGGAGGCTGAGGCAGGAGAATCACTTGAACCCGGGAGGCAGAGGTTGCAGTGAGCCAAGGTCACGCCACTGTACTCCAGCCTGGGCAACAGAGTGAGACTCCATCTCAAAACAAGGTTGGGACATCTTTTTAAGTGTGTCTGTTCCAGCAGGATGGGAAACATTAATTTATGATTCCAAGAACTTTAGGGGAAATTTGTTGTCCAAACCTAAATATGTGAACACAGTGTAACCCTGGCTCTTACTGAAGTATTTTTTCTTAAAGAAGCTGTGAACTAGTCACACGTACACCATTCACAAGTCCCCAGAGGAGGGTGACAAAGTCTTGCCCTTGTGGATCATTTTGGATACTTGTTTCTTGGGGGTACTTCAGTTTTTGTACAAACACAAAATAAGATTCACTCGTTTCCCGTTTCTACACATGGGGTAGTAACCTGTGCATGCCGGGGGGCACTTGGCTGTCCTCACTGCACGCGCCTGGGCAGGCTGTCCTCACCCATTTGCGAAGCCGCCTCACTGGTTGCTGCACGGTGGCGTTGCCTCACGTGTGGGACGCGGCTTCTGACGCCACAGGGCTCTGCTCTGAGGCTCTGCCTTTCTAACAAGCCCCCAGGCAGCGCTGACACCCCTCATCCAGGGACCACACTTTTTTTTTTTTTTTTTTTTTAAGTAAAAAGGTGTATTTTCCTTCTTAGTGTTGTACTTTGGAATAATTTTGAACAGGTTTTGGAAATCCTGCAGCCTTCACCCAGCCGCCTAACTGGTGTCTCCTGCAGCCTCGTGGGGACTCGCACCGTGCAGGGCTAGCAGCCTCAGCTGCACCTGTCTTGGCACCTGCCTGGCTGTCTCACAAGTGTCCATTTTTCCTGTCCAGGGCCCTTCCAATGGGCCCACATTGTATTTTGTTGTCTCCCTGTCTTCCAGTCTCTCCTGCAGTCTTTAGGGCCCGAGCACTTGGGAAGTGTGGGCAGGCATTTTGTAGACTCCTCCTCAATTTTAGTTTGCCTGATATTTTCTCGTGATTAAACTGCAATTATGCATTCTGGCAAGAACACGGAAGAGATCTGGCCTCCTCTGCATCAAATCAGGATGTAGGTGGTGTCTACCAGGTCTCTTCACTGTAGAGTCACTATTTTCCTTGGTGTAATGAGTATCTTGCAGGGACACAACGAGAATATCCTCTCAAGAACCCAGTAACTTTAGTTTCGGTCGACAAATCAGCAGTTATTGGTATTTGCCTCATGGTGACTTTCTATTATTATTTTTTTTTTTTGAGACAAATAACCATCACCAGCACCGGGACCCAGGGCTGGCCGCGCACAGGCTGCTAGAGGATCATTGCTTCCAGGCCTTTTTGTGGAGTGACACTTGGAACACCCCACCACACACAGCTCCAGCTCAAACCGCGACTCACTGCTAAACCGAACCCAGCAAGCCCACGGCTTCATGCTGGCCTGCCTTGTGACTGTCCAGCGGTGGGAAATCAGGCTGTCATTATGTGTAACATCACACAATGTTAGTACGCCTGTGGCTTCAGGATTGCCAACCCATGGAAAGCAAATCCACTAGCAAGAGTATACTACGTTCTTTTTTTAAATATGTCACTTTAACCTTGCAGTATCCATCCCGAATGGTGTTCTCTGGCCATCATTTAGCTCAGCAGCCTACCCCTTCAGTGTGGTTTTAGTATTTGTAACAGTGAGGTTCCGTTATTGTAGGTATTCCATTTTGGATTCCCCCCACAATAGTTTATTGAATTTGGCAGCATGTGAAACATTCGTGTGGTTCTAAGTCTGTTACACAAAAAGCTGCACCCCTCCCACCCTCTTCCCATTTTCCATCTCCACCTGTTTCCACCCCGTGGTAACCAATCTCATTTATTTCTACCTTACCTCAGTTTTTTTTGCACAAATGAGGAGGTATGTGTATATATTTTGCTTAGCTTTTTCACATAAGTATACTACATATTTAAATAATCCTGTATTTTGTCCACCCATTTGGAGTTTGGACAGGGCTTAGCAGGTTCAGTTCATCTGTGCTCCAGACGGTCAGCGAGGGCATCGCTCCTGGCACTGGAGGATCCACAGGGGGGACAACATGGCTGGCAGGGATGCTAGCTGCTGGGTCCTATGTGACCAGGCCTCTCTACTGAGCAACGGTGGCTTCCTCCCAGCACGGCCAAGAGCATGCACCCCCAAAGAGACAGGAAGGGGCAGCTGCCAGCTTAAGGCTGGGTGGGCCCAGGAAGTGGTGCTGCACCACTGGCATCACTGCCTCCTTGTCCTGTTGGCAGAGTCCAGAGCTGAAGGGGCACAGACCCACATCACTCATTAAGGGCGGTTGTCAAAAAAAAAACTAGGGGACTTTTTTTTTTTTTTTTTTGAGACAGTGTCTTGCTCTGTCGCCCAGGCTGGAGTTCATTGGCGTGATTTTGGCTCACTGCAACCTCCACCTCCCGGGTTCAAGCAATTCTCCTGCCTCAGCCTCCCAAGTAGCTGGGACTGCAGGTGCACGCCGCCACACCTGGCTAATTTTCTTGTATTTTAGTAGCGATGGGGTTTCACCGTGTTGGCCAGACTGGTCTCGAATTCCTGA
>NW_012102243.1:1614390-1626766 GCF_000951045.1 Mandrillus leucophaeus | reverse complement strand
TAGGTATTCCATTTTGGATTCCCCCCACAATAGTTTATTGAATTTGGCAGCATGTGAAACATTCGTGTGGTTCTAAGTCTGTTACACAAAAAGCTGCACCCCTCCCACCCTCTTCCCATTTTCCATCTCCACCTGTTTCCACCCCGTGGTAACCAATCTCATTTATTTCTACCTTACCTCAGTTTTTTTTGCACAAATGAGGAGGTATGTGTATATATTTTGCTTAGCTTTTTCACATAAGTATACTACATATTTAAATAATCCTGTATTTTGTCCACCCATTTGGAGTTTGGACAGGGCTTAGCAGGTTCAGTTCATCTGTGCTCCAGACGGTCAGCGAGGGCATCGCTCCTGGCACTGGAGGATCCACAGGGGGGACAACATGGCTGGCAGGGATGCTAGCTGCTGGGTCCTATGTGACCAGGCCTCTCTACTGAGCAACGGTGGCTTCCTCCCAGCACGGCCAAGAGCATGCACCCCCAAAGAGACAGGAAGGGGCAGCTGCCAGCTTAAGGCTGGGTGGGCCCAGGAAGTGGTGCTGCACCACTGGCATCACTGCCTCCTTGTCCTGTTGGCAGAGTCCAGAGCTGAAGGGGCACAGACCCACATCACTCATTAAGGGCGGTTGTCAAAAAAAAAACTAGGGGACTTTTTTTTTTTTTTTTTTGAGACAGTGTCTTGCTCTGTCGCCCAGGCTGGAGTTCATTGGCGTGATTTTGGCTCACTGCAACCTCCACCTCCCGGGTTCAAGCAATTCTCCTGCCTCAGCCTCCCAAGTAGCTGGGACTGCAGGTGCACGCCGCCACACCTGGCTAATTTTCTTGTATTTTAGTAGCGATGGGGTTTCACCGTGTTGGCCAGACTGGTCTCGAATTCCTGAGCCCAGGCAATCCACCCGCCTCAGCCTCCCAAAGTGCTGGGATTACAGGCGTGAGCCATGGTGCCTGGCCGGGGGCTGTCTTAAAACTGCTACAGGTTTCCTGTTTCAAAGAGCTGCTACCAAATGTTCTTTCCTTTCTGCTAGGGACACATCTATTTTTGCACCTTGCTTTACTTCACATTCCTTGGAAACCCCTCATCCCGAGCTCTTCCCCGCCGTGCCTGAGTGGCAGAGCGCCGGCCCTGCAGGGCAGCACTGTCGCTTACTCGCCTCTATGCATGGGCACCTCAATTGTTTCAAGTATTTTAATACAATCATGTTATAATAAATACTACCTATTTAGTTATATCCTCGTGCATGTGCACGTAGAAGTTTCTAGGTCTGTCTCCAGAGTGAATTCCTGGAAGTGGGTCATGCGTCCAAAGCATAGATGCAGGGCTGGAGTTTTCTGAGGTGTTGCCGACTCCTCTCTTGCAGCCATGCGCATTCCTTGTAAGCAACGTGTAGGCGTCCCGTTCCACACCCTAAGCAGATGTGTATGGGCAAATGTGCATCGCAGTAAATATTAGCTAAATAGTGGCCAAGTGTGCAGTGTTTTTCTACCAAAATCATGTAGGTAATGTTAATTTTGTAAACTTGTTAATGAAATGAGTGGTGTGGGCAGTTATTTGTATTAACCACTGTAGAAAAGAAGGGCTGTTTACAAAAGCTATTCAGAAAGGCTCACTTACTGCCATTACCCTATCTCAAAGATAAAAACATGGATACACACATCAGACTTCGTTTTTAATGAATGTCTAATGTTACAATCTAATGAAAAACACCTCTAGAAAACTTGATTCTTGTCCCATCTGTCTAAAGCACTCCAGTCCCAGAGTTCTGGTTTTTTTGAAACAGGGTCTTCCTTGCTCTTGCCAGGCTGCGTGCACTATCCTGGCTCACTGCAGCCTTGAACTCCTGGGCTCAAGGGATCCTCCTGCCTCAGTCTCCCGAGCAGCTGGGGCTACAGGTGTGTGCCACCACACAAGGCTAAGTTTTGTATTTTTTGTAGAGACAGGGTCTTGCTATGCTCCCCCAGGCTGGTCTCGAACTTCTGGACTCATGTGATCCTCCTACCTGGGCCTCCCAAAGTGTTGGGATTACACGTGTGGAGCCATCACCCTGGCCCAGTCCCAGAGCTCAGTACCTCCAACTGTTCTTTTTTTTTTTTTTCTTTTTTGAGATGGAGTCTCATTCTCCCTCCCAGGTTGGAGTGCAGTGGCGTGATTTCTGCTCACCACAACCTCTGCCTCCCAGATTCCAGCGGTTCTCCTGCCTTAGCCTCCCAAGCAGCTGGGATTACAGGCACGTGCCACTGCGCCCGGCTAATTTTTTGTATTTTTATTAGAGATGGGGTTTCATCATGTTGGCCAGGCTGGTCTTGAACTTCTGACCTCAGGTGATCCGCCCACCTCGGCCTCCCAAAGTGCTGGGATTACAGGCGTGAGCCACTGTGCCCGGCCGTACAGCTGGTTTCACTGAGAGTTCAGCCATTATCATCTGTGAGGGGGACACGTGGTTGGCTTTGTTGTGTGCTAACTTTGATGGTAAGCAGGGGGTTCACTAAGCTCTGTAAGGTGCTGAAACTCCACGTTTGTGATGGAAGACAAACAGCAAACATATTTGCTCTAAAACAGAAATGGAATTCCTTGACCAGCGTGCTTCGAAATGATCTCAGACTATTCTGAGGTTAGATTGTATAAAGGAATTCTGATGTCATGCCATCCACTTCCTCCAGAAGTGACTGCTTCCCAGGTAGTATCAACAGAGATCTTTACAAATGACAATGTCAGATTTCACACCCGAATTACGCGTGGAAAGATGAAACACCAAGGCCTGGGCAGGCAGCCTTTCTAAAAAGTTTGCTGTAGGAAAGATAATATCAAAATAGGGACCAGTCCTGGTTTCATCAAGAAGCTATTATGATGTCTGATTTGAAACCATATGTAAATACAGTAATCTGAAGGATTTGGCAAAGATTTATTTATTTTTTCCCCATTTCCAGTCTTTTAAAGTAGACACAGATTTGCTTAGAATAAAGCTGATTTTAAAAGCACACACAAGTTGGGCACAAAGGAGAGGATTAAATTCACCAATGCAGCGTGATAAAGAGGAAAAGACACTGAGCAGGTGCCTTCAGCAGAAAACTGATCATCCAAGGTGATTACCTAATGATCGGAGACTTAATTCCTTATACTGCAAAAGCCAGAAGAGTTTAGTGTATGAACGGTACAGCTGAGTTCGTAGCTCTCTCTTGGTTTCTGTTGATTACGAACAATTAGCATAGTTATGTATAATCTTTAGTAGACAACCTGCATCCATTTAAATTAAATAATACTTTCTACAATAGTGTGATATATAAGGCCACAATATTTATTTTGGACAAACCCCTTAAAGTAGCGATTTTATTATCAATGTTATTCATTCTTTTGAAATATAAAGTACTTCAACTGAATTAAGGTTGCAGATAATTTTTAAAATACAACATACATCATGAATAGGATATTAAAATTATATTCAGGTATTTATATCTAATATCCAAATTCACTACCAAATTTTTACAATAGATATTAATCAGTCTGACATGCTTATTAATTGACCTCATAGGTATAATTATAGATCAACATGATTTTAGTGTCTGTTGTTTTGTTTTACTAAATTAGGAACGCAGCATTTACAGAACAAATAAACACAAGTGACGCGGCCACCCCAGGATCTAACAGCTCTTCAGTGAGCTGCATTGCAAGCTCAGAAGTAATCCCACTAATGAACCAAGTCAGACTCCAGTTCTTCATCAAAAGGTGCTGGTGGAGGTTGTCAGACGTCTTCCAATATAGATCCTTAACAGAAAAAGGAATCAGTAGTTAATGTATCTTGTGATTCCCAGGAGATTGTGTTACAGCTGAAACAGGGTAGCTCACTGTGGTTAGAGCTTATGCAAGGGACTGGTGATTTTATATCCATTATAAAAATTTTGTAATGAATCTATCTGTCATCTTTTACCGAGTGTTTTATCAATATGTATTTTGTATTAATTAGAAAACATCAGATTGTATTCTTGCCTAGAAGGATCACCAAACTGAAACGCTGTTTCCAGACAGAAAGCTGCTTTGTTCCAACTCAATGCTGGGGGAAGTCACCTACCAGGGCAAGATGGTGTTGCCAGTTCATCGCCACCAGCCTCACCAAGGTCAACTGCTTAAAAATGAAGACCCTGCCCTCACGTGGTTTAAGTTCGGTAGTGGGAGAGATGTCCCAAACTAAAGATGCAGGAGTGTCGGCAATAGAGAGGCTCGCTCCAGCTGACCAGCGGGCATCACTCCAGGAGGGAGGAGGATGGGTCTCCAGGAAAGGGGGCAGAATCGGAAGCCTGGCTGGCCTGGCCTGTGGGCAGTGGTGGGGTGGGCACTGTGAGCACAGACCTTGCTGCTGCAGCAGCTTTCGGGGGCAGATTTTATAGTGCGGTTCCGGACCTATGGGCGGTAGTGCGGTGGGTACTGTGAGCACAGACAGTGCTGGCCTATGGGCAGTGGTGCGGTGGGTACTGTGAGCACAGACAGTGCTGGCCTATGGGCAGTGGTGCGGTGGGTACTGTGAGCAGACAGTGCTGGCCTATGGGCAGTGGTGCGGTGGGTACTGTGAGCACAGTGCTGGCCTATGGGCAGTGGTGCGGTGGGTACTGTGAGCACAGACAGTGCTGGCCTATGGGCAGTGGTGCAGTGGGCACTGTGGGCACAGACCATGCTGCAGCAGCTTTCGGGGCAGATTTTATAGTGCGGTTCTGGAAAGCTGCTGAGAGGGTGTGGGTCGCCAGTGGCAGTATCAGGCTCTGAAAACCTGAGCAGGATGGAGGACAGTAGTTGGGAAGCAGTGGCTGCAGAAATCCATCCTGAAAGGAAGGGCTAAACCTCGTATTTAAAATGAGGATCCTGAGGCCTTGCCCCCGGAGTCTGCTTGACAGTTCTGGAAAAGGCTCCAGAAAGCAAACTGCCTGGTGATGCTGATGCAGTCTGTGGGTCTGACTCCAAAAAGCACTGGCAGAAATAAAGGTGACGGGGGTGGACGTGAGAATGTGTACAAGAGCTAGGAGAAAGCCGTACACATGGGAGGGCGAGGTGGAGACATGGCAGCACTCAGGTCCCGGCCCAGGAAACTCAGTGGCTTTTATCCCGTTTCCTTCGACCCCAGATGTGAGCCCTCTGGCCAACGGAACCCACCTGCCCCCAGTGGCATTCCAGTCTTTCCAGTCTGTCTAATACACAGCAGCCATAGAACACTGTCTGCACACCAGGACTAGACCCCTCCTCCCCACTGAGAGAGGGTGGGACCAGCCCTAGGAGGAGCGGTTTTGGCTTCCCGCTCTGGCTCTTCACCACTGCTGCAGCTAAAGCTCTTGAGAATCCACAGTGGCACCTGCCTGGTCTCTGTGTTTTCTGCAGAATTAGTTAGTATAAGAAGCCAGAAAAGGTCAGGCATGGTGGTTCACACCTGTAATCCCAGCACTTTGGAGGCCGAGGTGAACGATCACTTGAGTTCGAGATCAGCCTGGGCAACATGGCGAAACCCCGTCTCTACTAAAAATACAAAAATTAACCAGGCATGGTGGTGGGCACCTGTAATCCCAGCTACTCAGGAGGCTGAGGCAGGAGAGTCGCTTGAACCTGGGAGGCAGAGTTTGCAGTGAACCGAGATCACGCCACTGCACTCCAGCCTGGGCAACAAGAGCGAAACTCAGGCCAGAAAAATCAGAGACCGCACTGGTTTCTTTATTGCTGAGAGTTAAGCAGAACAACAGTCCGGTCCTGAAGGAAGTACAGCAAGTAACTGAGGCCCTCCATCTACAGCAGACGGCTGGGGGCGTCCCTAGCATGCAGTACTACGCAGAAATGAGACTGCTTTTAACGACACACAGGACAAAGGTCAGACATAAGAATCCCTGCCGTGACTCCATTTATATACGGTGAGCAACAGGCAGACTCGTCCGTGCCAGACAGCACTACAGGCGCCTGTGCTGGGGCCTTTTGGGGCTGTAGGCTGGTGGTTTCTTGACCTGAACAGTGACTGTGGGTGTGTTTGCGAAAATGCACCAAGCTGTAACTGATGAGCCGGACTTCAGGAAATAGTTTACGAATAAATCACCGCGACCCAGAATTGCCCCACGACATGCCATGGCGGGAGTCACAGAGTCACATCACCTACCCCAATCCGATGGCCAGCAAATGAGAGAGCAGCAGAGACGGAAGGAAAACTTTCAGAAACTCCGCAGAGAATATGCCCCCTTTCTTCATGACGCTCGTGTTCCTCATGCTGAGGGTGGCCGTGCGCTTCGGGTGTTTAAAGAGGAACTCCCTGAGGCGGGAAGAAACGTGTCAGCCGATGTGTCCTCTGTCAAGGGGAGCCCCCGTGACACTGAGAACACACTCACTTGGGGGGAATATTTTCCGGCCGACTTGACCAATCCCATATCCAGTCTGAGTTTTTCTTCAAGATGCTTTCAACTTCTTTCCTTCTCTCAATATCATCTTCCTCAGACTAAGATAAAGTCGATGTTAAATGCCGATTAACGTACCACACATGACACCCACCTCCCACCCGAGCTTCACAACCGCAGGCTCCATTCAAGAGCCCAAAGGCACATGTCACTGCCCCGGACTGTGGTCCAAGGGGAGTCCTGGGGCTGGGGGCCTTCCCCGGGCCGTACCGCACTCCCGGCTCCCGGCTCGCTCGCCTCCTCCAGGTACAGATCACCTCGGGGGAGTCCCACCCAGGGCGTAAATACATCTGGTTCACTGTGAGATGCTGGGGTACTGACAGCGGCAAACACTGTCCTAGGGAAGTCACGTGACATGAGGGCAAAGATGGTGACTGCAGCACTGGTTATAACAAAAGAAAATGAAAACAGCCGAAAATGGCTCAAAACAGGGACATGACGAAGGAAACGGACACTGGATAGTGAGCAGGTTTACAAGATGCTTCCGGGAAAAGCAGGAGGGAAAAGGCAGAAATGTACACACAACCAGAGCTGCGGCCAAATCCTCAGAATTATATAACAGCACGAAACATTAAAGAGGACTTTAAATCCGAGAGTCTCAGTGTTCTCTACTTTTTTGCATTTTCAGAATTCTGTACCTGAACATCTAATTTCTTTTAAAACTAAGGGGAAATTTTTGTTTTAAAACAGTGAAAACGGCAATACCCTGTCTCAAAAAAAAAGAAATAAAATTGAAAATCAGAATATAGCTCCCCAAACCCACCAAACATCTGGGTATATCCAAGCTGGATATAGCCCCATGTGCCGAGGAGCAGGCCGCACGCCCTGGGGTGCACCCACACATCCACAGCCAGGGCTCCCGGGGCTCCCAAAATCATGCTGCGCTCTGGAACCCTCAGAGTGGGGCCAGGGGGATGTCCCTGAGAAGGCCTGGGTAACAGGGACTCCTTGTTTCCTTGGTGAAGGAAGCCTTGAGAGAAGCTAGCACTGAAGAGCCAGCTACTAATCCTGCCTGGAAGGCCATGCTTCCTCAGAGCTTCCAAAATACAGAACACGGTCCGTCGTCAAAGTTCTCACCATCGACAAACACCCAAGAAAACATTTATCGCGCATCTCGTCTGCAACAAGGTAAGTAAGGCACTACCAGATATAACTGAGCAAGACAGTACTGATCACTGCCTCGAACCCTATCTGCGAAGGGAGAATGATAGTAAACCAAGGCAATAACCCCAGGCACACTTTTTCCTCTAAGACTCCGTTTTCACAACAATGCTGAATGACGGCATGTAAAGCCCATTAAGTATCTGTTACCATTAGAAAAGTCATCTCAGGCTGGACATGGAGTCTCACACCTATAGTCCCAGGATTTTGGGAGGATCACTTGAGCCCTGGAGTTCAAGACCAGCCTGGGCAACACAGGGAGACCCCGTCTCTACAAAAAACTTTTTTAAAAAAGATGGTGGCCGGGCGCGGTGGCTCAAGCCTGTAATCCCAGCACTTTGGGAGGCCGAGACGGGTGGATCACGAGGTCAGAAAATCGAGACCATCCTGGCGAACACGGTGAAACCCCGTCTCTACTAAAAAATACAAAAAACTAGCTGGGCGAGATGGCGGGCGCCTGTAGTCCCAGCTACTCGGGAGGCTGAGGCAGGAGAATGGCGTCAACCCGGGAGGCGGAGCTTGCAGTGAGCTGAGATCCGGCCACTGCACTCCAGCCCGGGCTACAGAGCGAGACTCCGTCTCAAAAAAAAAAAAAAAAAAAAAGATGCTCTTACACTAAATTACCAGGTTGATCAGCCACTAATGCTGCACTGCTCAGGCACCAGTTAGCTCAGGACTAATGCTAGGAAAGGCACAGGGTGTAATTTCCAGCAGGCAGTGACAATGTCTAATGAGGAGGACACCTCAGAGTCACAGCCACAGTGACTGAATGGCCTCGAATGGCCCCGCGGGTAATGCCTGAGTCCCACACAGCATGCAAGTATTAAAAGCCACTCACTGTCCAACTAACAACCACAAGGAAAGACCAGCCAGTAGCTGGCTCACTGCCACCCTTTCCAGTGGTCCCTCCCCCCTCTCTAGGCTGCAGCCACCAGGGAGCCCTTCCTCCTTTCCGGTGTATCCCTGATGGCAGGCAGGGACACCCTTAAAGCCCGACTTTTCTCTGAGGTGCTCAATTACATTTTAAACCATTTCCTGTACAAACAGATCACAAATACTTATAACTCGCATTCTTCTTCCAGCTTACCTGTGAGCTGTTTTTCTCTCCAATGCTATGGGTGTCTGTTTCAGAAGCTCTGTTAGTATCTTGTGGTGTCTGTGAGCGAGGTGGGCTTGGCAATGTGATAGAATGAGAAAAACAGAACATCATGTGAACATTCTATCATTAGAAGCTCAAACCCCAAAGGCCTCCAGCCGCCTCCGTGATGAGGGGCTCTAGCCAGTGTGCGTCTTCCCTTCCACCCAGCACCAGCCAGAGCCAAACTACTTCTCAGCCCTGTTGGCTGAGCCCGACAGGAGTTAGCTAGCCAGTCTTCAGAGAAGAGGCGGGGGGAGGCAGCTGGCGAGCGGCTGGCTTTGTCACCTGCCGCCTTCACGGTCTGTTGCACAGTTCTCAAGGGCACGCGACCTTTGACCACTCAGCCACTCTACCCTGGAGTCCTCAGAAGTGCTGCTACCCAGGAACCACTCCTGCGACCACGGCCCTGCTGAGGCGCGTGAGTGCGTTTCTCCGAGCGGGGTTCGTGGCTGTTCTGCTGCCTACTGGCGACTTGAACATGGTTCCCCACAGACTAAGTCCCAGGACGCTGCATCCCCAAAGAGGGCAGCAGGAGCCACTCCCGAACGCGGCCTGAGGGGAACAGCAGCCCCCTGTCCTAGAGGTGACTGTCACCCACTGAAGACATCAGCACTGTAACGCATACGCTTGCTGGCGTGCACCTACCTGTCACAGTGAGAACTCTTGGAGCTACTCCGTCCAGACTCATGCTGTGCGTCCAGCAGTATTTTTTCCATGTCACCATTATAAATAGAAACCGAGGCTGGAACGCTGCTGCCGTTCCCATTATTGCTGAAGTGCAATTCCACCCAGGAGCCTGGTGGGAACAAAAAAAGGGGCACAGATGGAATTTTCTACCCACTCTGGAATCTGGTCTTAATAGCTAACCAGCCTGCCCCTCCATTTCCAAGAGGTAGCCATGGTGACACGCCAGGAACCATCCCTTAACCCCACCTTGAAGACATCCCTCTGCCCACTCGCATGGCAGTGACTGTCTACGCACACACTCTCTGGGTACAGGAAGGAAGCCTCCTGGGGCTGAGACCACATATCTGTCCATGTCTTGCAGTCCGTTTATACCAAGCAAATGTCCAGTAACTCTGCTGAGTCGCCAGAATCCAATTAGAATGCTTTCTTGCAGTGAGCTTCTCTAAGAAAAAGGCTATTATTTGGAAAAAGGGGTCTTAAAAAAATGTCAACATAAGCTTAAGGGATTTAAAGTTTTCTTTAAAAGGTTTGACCTCTATTTTCTGTTTCTTTTAGAGACGGAGTCTCATTTTGTCACCCAGGCTGGAGTGCAGCGGCACAATGAAGGCTCACTATAATCTCAAACTCCTGGGTTCAAGCCATCTTCTAGCTGACACCTCCGGAATAGCTGGAATTACAGGAATGTACCACTACTCCTGGCTATTTTTTTTAGGAGATGGGGTCTCACTATGTTGCCCAGGATGGTCTCGAACTTCTGGGCCCAAGCAATCTTCTCACCTCGGCCTCCCAATGTGCTGGGATTACAGGTGTGGGCCACCATGCCCAGCCTCTATTACTTGTATTTTGTGGCTTACTTTGCATGTATTTAATTTCTAACAATGTTAAACACGATTTTACAAGTTTGCTAGCCATCTGGATAGCATCTTTTTTGAACTGGTTCTTCAAATCTCTCATTCTTTTCTATTATCTGTCTTATTTGTGGGCATCCAGCAATATTTTTTCCTTGTCACCATTATAAATAGAAACTGAGGCTGGAACGCTGCTCCCGTTCCCTTACTGCTAAAAGTGCAATTCTGGGATAATTCTGTACTCTAGATATGCATTTTTCTGCATATTTAAATGCGTTGCAAGTAACTTTCACTTGGTAGCTTGTTCTTTTCACTTATCATGCCTTCTGATGTACAAGTTCTTGATTTTACTTCAGTCAAATGTAGCAGTCCCTTCCTGAGCTATTCTGTTCTGTTATTTTCACATAGCTCTACTGTTATGACATTCACATTTAGATCCAAAATCTACGTGGATTAATTTTTCCACTGATGTGATACGGATGCCCCATTTATTGCAGGCAGCTCCCACCTCGCCTCTGCTCTGCGCTGCTTCCTTTGTCAGACATGAAGCGTGCACATAGGCACACGTCTATTTCTGGGCCCAGGATAACTTCTCTACTTTGTGTCATAGGTTTATTTATTTAAAGCAAATCTGGTAAAAGCTTCCTCTGGTAGCGTATGGAGGATGGAGTGCAGTGGGAGGAAAGTGCAGGTCACAAAAGATGGTGGAGAAGAACAATGGAGGAGAACAATGGAATTATCTCATTTTGCAGTCACTATAATTTGAGTAAGTAGAATAATCACCCTGAGCTGCTGACTGTCCTTAAACCAACACAGCACTACCAACACCATGCTATTGGAGGGAACGGAGCAGCCTCTTCATCCGTCATGTTCACTGGAAGCAAAGGCAGGCGTTCAGCTTTCCACACACACGAGGCATCTCTCCTGAAAGAGGCCTGGCCCAGCCTCAATACGCCACTTGTTGCTGAGTCTATTTCATATTAACCAGAAAAAAGCAAACCGAAGGCCCAGGAAAGAAATGTGGATTTGCAACTTATACCATCAAACAGCCTCCAGTAAGTTGCTAACGAAATGATCACACAGATTTTCAAATTAACACATGACTGTTCTCTTTGGCCTCTCACGTTGCCTCATGTCCTGGCCCACAAGAAGCACATCCCTAATACAAAGGCAGGCCAGGCTCTGTCTTGGAGCCTGGAGCTCACTGCAGGAGAAAGGCCCAGGCCAGTCTGCCCCACACTCTGGCAGAGGCTACACGGTGCCTTCCGAGATGGATAGACCACACCATTCCTGAAACCGTTCATCTGACTAGACAGTATTGCCAAAAGTGTTGTTCAGATATCTGACGATATGTAACACAAATGGAGCTTGAAGCTTGAAGGTGTCTCTTCTCCGATGCCACTCTTAACATCAAATGTGGGACACCAAGTCACCACCACCGGGGTGTCCAACGATTCAATTCCAGTCTGACTATCTACCTAGACTTAGTGTCGAGCCCACAAGACTGTTCCCACAGATGCAAGTGGAGAATGGGGTGTCCAGGTTACCCACATTTTTGCCAGTCCCTCTACCTACTCAGGGGATCCCACACACCCCCCTCAGGCTCAATAATTTGCTACAACTCATAGAACTCAGAAAAACATTTTACTTTATCAATTTACCAGAAACAATTACAGAGGAGCCAAATGGAAATGACATACAGCCCAGATCCCCACCTACCCCACACATCCCAACCCTAACCCCAACCACGCTGTCTGAGATGAGACACCCACCTACCCCACATCCCAACCCTAACCCTAACCAGACCCCCCTACCCCACACACCCCAACCCTAACCCCAACCATGCTACCCGTACCTCATGGCTCCCCCAACTCCATCTCCAGTCTTCTCCCCTCCTAGGAGGGGCTTCCCTGGGAATTTCTACCTCAAATAACTAGCCTGGGGCCGCCCTCGAACCGCTGTATTAGCAATGTATTCTGAAGGGGCTCCTTACAACTCACACCAAAAATGGTGAACCAAGGAGCACTTTTGGAGCACACTGCTGACAGGGTGACTATGAATAACACATACACTGGTCAGGCTGCTCTGCCTATGGAGTTGCCACCCTTTTATTCTTTTACTTCCTTAATAAA
>NW_012102243.1:1609964-1613030 GCF_000951045.1 Mandrillus leucophaeus | reverse complement strand
AAAGAAAAGAAAAGAAAATCATCTGACATTCAGCTTCTCTAGGTGCCCGAAGCAGTTCTCTCTCCAGTGACGGACTCCGGGGAATGCCTTCGATTCACTGCCCTCTGTATGTCCCCAGGGCAACTCCCTGGGTCCCATTCCTCAACATGGATTCACTGGCCACAGCCATGAGCCCCACGTGGAGTAAACACAGGGCCAAGTTCTCAAGGCCACCACCCTATGCCCTAACCTGGGATGACAATCTCAACTCTGGCTATGAAGGGAGAATCACCTGTGGTATTTTTTCACTGTTTTCCAAAAACCCAGCCTCAGCCCACTCTGAAAGTGACTATGTGGGATGCTGGGGTGGAATCCAGAAAATAGACTGAAAAAGCTCTGGGATAAATGTCGGAAGAGAGGGAGGCAGCATCCCAGAAAAAGAGCCTGAAGCAGAGGCGCTGTGAACCCCAGAGGGAACTAGCACCCCCAAAACCGTACAAAGGGCTTCTTCCCCAGGGGAGGTGGGCTCTAAGAAATTGCTGTTTTTACCTTTAAAGCTTCTCAGGTTAGTGGGGAGAGGAACAAAAGTGACTTGCCTGACAAAATATTTCAAGCATCGTCAGCCCGGTAGGTAAATCAGGTCCCTGGCTTCTAACGGCTCGTTTCCCTCCACCTTCCCCTTGCCAGGCTCTCCTCCAGGACCCTGGCCTATGGCACACAGCCTCAGGCATCTGGGCTCCAGGTATGCCACTGGTGCTTAATGCAGAGTCCTTGGCTTCTCCTTAAGTTGCCAGCCTTATCTTTCACTCCACCTCTAGAACCTCATTGTGACCATCTATGAAATGCAGGTCTCGGACAAGAATCTAGATGTCTGCAACCCCTTCAGGTCTCAAAGCGCACAATGCTACACTTCCGCTCCAAAATAAGTGGAAGCATCTTTTCCCCTATTACAACTTTACCCATGGTGAGGTGCCTCTGACAAGAGAACCATCTGCCAGTTGCAGACACAGCAGTGGGTGAAGAGCTGAGGGCTTGGATCATTAAATACGGAAGCTCCAAAGTACATGGGCAAGCAGTTTACTGAACTGATGCCCTCCTGGTGAAGACAGTGGGTCCTTCAAGGAAGTGACGCCGCGCAACCGTGACCCGGTCTCATCACAGAATCCTACCTCTCCTGCATGTCAGCAGTGACATGCCTAGGAGAAAAAGGCCAAGTTCTCGGCTGCAGTGAGCTAGATAATGATTGTGCTACTGCACTCCAGCCTGGGCGACAAAGTAAGACTGGGCTCGTAAAAAATAAAGAGGAAAAAAAGGACGAATACGAGCCTCCTGCGGGTCAACAACAATAGCCAGAATGATCAAGAGATCGAAAGGAACGGAATCAGCCCATTTTGCCGCCAACTCCTCAGGAAAAGCAGCTGGCCCCAGAGGGTACAGGCAGAGAGAGTGCTCGCTGCTTCCATCTGTGGGTCTGGCTGCAAGGCTCCCACAGTTCTCTGTTCCGAGGTAAACAAGGGGCAGTGAAATCAGAGGGGCAGAGGTGAGCGCTGCCTGGGCGAGCCACCGCTCCGCGCCGGATTTGCAGGCGGCTGGAGCCCGCGGGACAGGCCAACCCCGCCCACGCCGAGCCCACGGTGGCCCCGTCCTGACGCGCGGACACTCAGGGCGGCCCAAGGAATCGCCCACATGGGATCCACCCCGCGGGTAACTATCCTTTTACAGAATAAACAAAACAGAAAAACAAAAATCTCGCAACTCCGGCGCTGGCCGTCTTGCACTGCCAATGACTCAGCAGCCTGTGTAAGTTACATACTGGAGAGAGGACCGAGCCCCCCCCGGGGCCCCCTCCACCTCCCAGCGCCCAGATCCCAGCCAGGCAGTGAAACGCACAATGTCAGGAGTAACACAACCGGAAAATGGATGATTTTATGGCAAAGAGTTTATAAAAACATCCCTTGGATTTTATAACAAAAGACAGGAAAACACCCCTTAATATATTCCAAAATAGTAATAGCCAATGTTTAAATTTCAAGAGGAAAAATCCGAATTACAGGATTTTTAAAAATATGGTTCTAGGCCAGGCGCGGTGGCTCAGACCTATTAATTCCAGCACTTTGGGAGGCCGAGGCGGGAGGATCGCTTGAGCTCAGTTCAGACCAGCCTGGGCAACACAGACCCCGTCTCTTAAAAAAAAAAAAAAAAAAAAAAAGTTAAAAAAATATGGTTGCAGTGTTCAAATATATATATATTTAATATATTACAGTAACTAAGTCCTGCCTAGTAAAAAATTTTTTTTGTAATAAAATTAGCAACTCACTGAATTTATGTGAATACATGGTTTTTAAAAATCTCAATGAAGATTAAAAGTTCACAGTCAGAGGTTTCAGCAGCCCGTTCCCAAGCTTATTTACATGCTAATTTTGCTTAGTAAACTCTGGCTTCAGAGAACACAAAGGTCAGCTGCCACCAGGTCCCTCCTCCCAGGCTTGGGCCCTAGGGACCCTGGGAAGGCGGCTTCAGTGTCCGCTTCCCTGAGCAAATGCTGTCTGGACTCTGACGCGGACCCACCGGGTGGGGAGGGTCTCCACGCCACCTGGCTGTGCGTGGGGCAAGTCCTGCACCCCGGGCCTGCGTTTCCCGCTGCGCGAACGCATGGTCTTGCGAATCCAGCCAAGGGCACAGGGCGAGCCTCTACTCGGGCATTAAGCAGGCTGTAACGACTGAGTGCGGCACTGGCAGCGTCCTTGTGCTTGTGTTTTCTTAACCCGTAAGTAATTTAAAGCTTTGTTTTGGAACGACCCTCTAGTAGAACTGGAACATGCCCATTAAATGCCATATTTTAAAAACACTGTAACCCCCTCCCATCTCCGCCTTCACCCTTCAGGAAATCCTAAATCACCACGGATATAAACATTAATAACAAAATTAAAGCACATAACAGTCCACTGGCCACGCCTTGGTGTTTGGTCGTTAAAACCAATACGGGTCTGAACTACAGACCGCGGAGGGCAACGTGGACTTTGAGGCTTCTCGGACCAACTGCGAGACGCAGATTCACCTCCAGGTGGAATTCCAGCTTGGCGGAGC
>NW_012102243.1:1606844-1608619 GCF_000951045.1 Mandrillus leucophaeus | reverse complement strand
GGGTGGGTGCCCGGCTTCCGTGGGAGCCAGCCTGGCAGGGGGGCCTCGCGGCCTCGGGACCGGGAAGAGGCGAGCAGTCTTCAGAGGAAACTCAAGTTTTCTCATTTCCCGCTTTTGGTCAAAAGTCTTCCTTTTTGAAAGCATTGTTGATCCAAATCCAAGTATCGAGGTGCGCCCCAGAAACGCTGCTTCCCAAACAGCCGTGCCTGGTCTTGCGGGGAAGGAGGACGCTTCCCGCCAAGGAACCTGGCGCTCAAAAGCTGAACCGAGGTCACAGCCGCGGAGCCAGACCTCAGTCGCTGCGTGCTTTTCATCACTGCTCTTGCCTGTTGAATCGTCTCTAGTCTTTGGAGTGCCATGATTTTTGTTTTCTGAGAAGTAACAAACATCCAGGGGCCAACGTGGGGCACAAGCCTTTCATTTCAGCACTTTGGGAGGCCGAGGCGGGAGGATTGCTTGAGCCCAGGAGTTGGAGACCGGTCTGGGCAACATGGCGAAACACTTTCTCTACCAAAAAAATACAAAAAAGTTAGCTGGGTATGGTGGCACCCGCTGTGGGAGGATTGCTTGAGCCGAGGAGGTAGAGGTTACAGTGAGCCATAATTAGGCCACTGCACTCCATTCTGGGCAACAGTGTGAGATCCTGTCTCAAAAAAAAATAAAAATAAAACAGCCAGAGATAAATGGCATAACATGAATAATTTCAGTAGTAGAACTGTAATACTGGCCAGGCAGTGGCTCTTGTCTGTAATCCCAGCATTTGGGGAGGCCAAGGCAGGAGGGTCACTTGAGCCTGATACTTCAAGACCAGCCTGGGCAACACAGAAAGACCCCATCTCTATTAAAACAAAAATGTTACCAAGTACAGTGCACATAAGGATTACAATGAAAAAGAGAATGTGTGTGCCAGAATGGAAAAAGTAACCTATTCTAGGGAGTCAACCAAAAGTATTATGAAGAAAATTAAATGGAGAATTCTTTAGAATAGTGTAGCCAAGTGGCTTCTAATTTTTCCCATATGAGTTTCTGCGTCATGGAAAGGGTATATGCACAAGAGGTATTTGCCACCATACATACACTTGCTTGCTCAGCTAATAATCGAAAGCAGTGCAATTGTCCAGTGCAGCCTCAGCCAGTGAGTCAGTAGCTTTTTGTTGAGCTGTGATGGAAGCAGCAGTTTCATCAACAATATTTCCTGATAGACCAGATATACACACAGTCATCCCAAGTAAAAGCAAACATACTGACTCTGGGTCCACTGGAATACTAAAGAGAGCACTGCATGAGTCAGTCATAGTCTCTCACTTCCAGATGTCAAAAGAGGATGGGGCTTTGGTACTACCAGGTGTCTGGGGATCACAGTGTTGAATGACAGTTCTCAAATCTTGTACAAAATACCAGCTCTTCCCATTCGGCTTCCTTACAGGAAGGACTGGAGTATTACATGCTGGTGCAAGGAATAATTAGCCCCCCTTTTAATAGTCTTTTGTTATGGATCTTATTCCTTTAGTTGCTTCAGGCCTTAGCAGATACTGTCTGATATTGTTAAAGGATCGATCAGGTTTACTTCCACTTTAATGAAAGTGGCTGAATATATTTTTGATACCTTGGCTAAAGTCCTTATTCGAGAAAGGGAGTCTTTGGAATTGACCAGGAAGGTGGAGCACCAAAGCTCTACCCATCAGCTCTCACACTTTGGCTTGTTGGGTGAATCTCACTGTCCTCTGGGAATTATGTACTTGTTTTCCCCCCACCCAAGGCCATCTCCCATCTGG
>NW_012102243.1:1603593-1604772 GCF_000951045.1 Mandrillus leucophaeus | reverse complement strand
TGTTTATTGCAGCACTATTCACAATAGCAAAGACTTGGAACCAACCCAAATGTCCATCAATGATAGACTGGATTAAGAAAATGTGGCACATGTACACCATGGAATACTGTGCAGCCGTAAAAAAGGATGAGTTCATGTCCTTTGTGGGGACATGGATGAAGCTGGAAACCATCATTCTGAGCAAACTGCGCAAGGACAGAAAACCAAACACCGCATGTTCTCATTCATAGGTGGGAATTGAACAATGAGATCACTTGGACACAGGGTGGGGAACATGACACACCGGGGACCTGTCTTGCGGTAGGGGGAGAGGGGAGGGATAGCGTTAGAAGATACACCTAATGTAAATGACAAGTTAACGGGTGCAGCACACCAACATGGCACATGTATACATATGTAACAAACCTGCACATTGTGCACGTGTACCCTAGAACTTAATAATAATAATTAAAAAAAAGAAACAGCAAGGCAGCCCGCAGTCATGGAAAATGCCCTGGACAAAAAGTCAAAGGACTGGGATTTGAGCCCAGCGCCAAACTACAGTTCCATGGCCTTATCTTTGGCCTCAGTTCCCATGTTTATAACAAGGGGCTGACGCTACTTCTATGCTTGTGAATGTCAAATTAGGTAATATATGTAAAACTGCATTATAAACTTGAAGTCATAAAGGAATGTTACATATTTTAGTCTTTCCGTTGAGTGGAAAATAAATGTGTAATTTACCTTTGGTGAAAAGGATTTATGACAGAGGTGGAATTGCTGGATCACAGGGTTGAGCGTTTTCACCTTAACTGGATCCTGCCAAATTGCTCTCTCAAACGATTATGTCAATTGTCACTCCCACCATCAGCAGCATATGAAAAGTCCCATTGCCTCTCCACCCGGCCGGTTCTCTCTCATTTGCTTTGGCCAGTCTAATGGATCAGAGAGACATGGACAGAGGGGTTTCACGTTCAAGTACATTCTTTCCAGCCTTTTTGTCAGAGATAAATCTGGAGATAAGCCAGATGTACCTCATTAAGGGGATGAATAAATCAATTGTGATGTATTCCTGCGTTGGATTGCCATATAACAGTTACAATGGATGAACTAATTTATAATATATATGCATCCACACATATATATGACAACACTGAGTGGAAAACATTAGTTGTACAACATTATGTAGCACAGAATGCT
>NW_012102243.1:1598546-1600397 GCF_000951045.1 Mandrillus leucophaeus | reverse complement strand
TTTTTTAGACAGAGTCTCACTCTGTCACCCAGGCTGGAGTGCAGTGGTATGATCTTGGCTCACTGTAGTCTCAGCCGCCTGAGTAGCTGGGATTACAGGTGCCCACCACCACATCTGTCTAATTTTTGTATTTTTAGAAGAGACAGGGTTTCATCATGTTGGTCAGGCTGGTCTCTAACTCCTGACCTCAAGTGATCCACCCACCTCAGTCCCAAAGTGCTGGGATTGCAGGCGTAAGCCACAGTGCCCGGCCTTGAAGCCTCTCTTCAATGCTCTCCAAGCACTGAAGAATCCACATGCTTCATTTTAGGGAATCTTTGTTTCAGTGAAATAAATCTCTCTGTCCTTAAATTTTGGATTCACTCACCCATTGTCATCACCTCTGCTGTGTCTGATGCAGATATTTAAAGAAAACAGGTTTATTTCATGGCAGCAACAGTGGACAATGAAACTGTCATGTGTGACAAGACAGCATATAGCAGGGAGCAGGCAGTTGGTGAGAACTGAGGTTCTATGGGCAGGAATGGAGTGGGAGAGGCCCTCAATGATCCAGTATTTGGGAGGATTCTGTACCTAGTCCCTGTAAAAGCTGCCATGTATGTTCAGTATTATTGGACTAGGTTTGCAGACAGGGAGTCCCCAGAGTTTTAGAGGTTGAGATTTCCTCTTGGTACAGCTATGGGTAGATAAAGCAGGTGTAGGAACCCCAAAAGGAGCTGATTTGGAGAATGTCTGTTTGGAAACAGTGGAGAGGTGGATGCAGCCAGAAGCAGAAGTTACTTTCTGCAGGGTTAACCAATGAAGGCTCGTACACCAGAAAATGGACCCTGCTGATATTTAAAGAAACGGGCCGGACACAGTGGCTCACCCCTGTAATCCCAGCACTTTGGGAGGCCAGCGTGGGCCGATCACCTGAGGTTGGGAGTTTGAGACCAGCCTGACCAACATGGAGAAACCCCATCTCTACTAAAAATACAAAATTAGCTAGGTGTGGTGGTGCATGCCTGTAATCCCAACATCTCGGGAGGCTGAGGTGGGAGAATTGCTTGAACCTGGGAGGCAGAGGTTGCGGTGACCCAAGATGGCGCCATTGCACTCCAGCTTGGGTAACAAGAGCAAAACTCCATCTCAAAAAAAATAAATAAACAAACAGGTCTGCTGCAGGATTGCAGGGGGCATCACAAGTGGTACATTACTTTTTTTAAAAAATTATTTCATAGATTTTTTTTTTTAATCTGACAATACCAAATGTTAACCAGGATATAGAGAAACAAGAAGTTGACAAATGAGATCTAATTAAACTTAGTTTCTGCACAGCAAAAGAAACTACCATCAGAGTGAACAGGCAACCTACAGAATGGGAGAAAATTTTTGCAGTCTATCCACTGACAAAAGGCTAATATCCAGAATCTACAAAGAACTTAAACAAATTTACAAGAAAAAATCAAACAACCCCATCAAAAAGTAGGCAAAGGATGTGAAGAGACACTTCTTAAGACATTTATGCAGCCAACAGACACATGAAAAATTGCTCATCATCACTGGCCATCAGAGAAATGCAAATCAAAACTACAATGAGATACCATCTCACACGAGTTAGAATGGCGATCATTAAAAAGTCAGGAAACAACACTTTTACGCTGTTGGTGGGACTGTAAACTAGTTCAACCATTGTGGAAGACAGTGTGGTGATTCTTCAAGGATCTACAACTAGAAATATCATTTGACCCAGCCATCCCATTACTGGGTATATACGCAAAAGATTATAAATCATGCTGCTATAAAGACACACACATATGTTTATTGCAGCACTATTCACAATAGCAAAGACTTGGAACCAACCCAAATGTC
>NW_012102243.1:1581424-1597597 GCF_000951045.1 Mandrillus leucophaeus | reverse complement strand
GTGATGTATTCCTGCGTTGGATTGCCATATAACAGTTACAATGGATGAACTAATTTATAATATATATGCATCCACACATATATATGACAACACTGAGTGGAAAACATTAGTTGTACAACATTATGTAGCACAGAATGCTGTTTACATATTTTTTAAAAGCATATAAAACCATACCATATATTGTTTATGGATACACATGTTTGTCATAAAAATATTAAATATATGAACTGAGAAAAACAAAAAGACTCCATCTCAAAAAAAAAAAAAAAAGAAAAGAAATGCTTCTAAGTTACTCTTACATAAATTTAAAAATCTAAAGAGGGCCGGGCACGGTGACTCACACCTGTAGTCCCAGCATTTTGGGAGGCTGAGGCAGACAGATCACTTGAGCTCAGGAGTTCAAGACCAGCCTGGGCAACATGGCAAAACTCTGTCTCTACCCAAACGACTTTAAAACTAGTGAGGCACCAGCTACGTGGGAGGCCATGGTGGGAGGATCGCTTGAGCTCAGGAGGTCAAGCCTGTAGTAAAGTAAGCCATGATCACGCCGCTACACTCTAGCCTGGGTGACAAAGCAAGACCTTGTCTCCAAAAAAAAAAAAAAAAAAAATCACATTTTATAACACCTAATGAATCAGTGAATCTAACTACTAATCACAACTGCCAGTATTGCAAAAAGAGACACAGACAGAAATCCTGTGCCTCCTGATGGAAGAGCCTAACACAGCCTATGAAATAGTTTTGTCCGGCCAGGCGCAGTGGCTCATGCCTGTAATCCCAGCACTTTGGGAGGCTGAGGTGGGCGAATCACAAGGTCAGGAGTTCAGGACCAGCCTGGCCAACGTGGTGAAACACCGTCTCTAGTAAAAATACAAAAAATTAGCTGGGCGTAGGGGTGGGTGCTTGTAATCCCAGCTACTCAGGAGGCTGAGGCAGGAGAATCGCTTGAACCCGGGAGGCAGAGGTTGCAGTGAGCCCAGATCACGCCACTGCACTCCAGCCTGGGTGACAGTGCGAGACTCCATCTCAACAAAAAAAAAAAAGAAAAATAGTTTTGTCCTTTTCCCACATCCTTCCCGCAAAATAGAACCTGAACCTGATCCAGGCTTTAGAACTGCCTACCAAATTCAGGACAGACAAATGTATTAAATGACACTGTGGGCCAGGTGAGTTGGCACAGGCCTGTAATCCCAGTGCTTTGGAAGGCCAAGGTGGGAGGATTGCTTGAGGCCAAGAGTTTGAGGTCAGCCTGGCCAAAATAGTGAGACCCCATCTCTATAAATAAAGTAAAATAGGTAAATAATACTGTGGAATTGGAATCAGCAGAATACGGCAAGTAGAGAAGTATGATAAATGAGTTTTTCAGTAAATACATTGCAAGAGGAAAAATCAGAGATGGATTTGCTCCCTGTCTGAACAAACTGAAAAAGGAGAGAGGAAAGGAATAGGAAATTTGAACATGTGGACATTTGAAGATTTAAAATAGATTATTAATTTTACATGTGATAATAGTATTATAGTATTTTTTTAGCATTCTTTTGGCATTTTTATCTTTTAATGTGTCACCTATATGCTTGCCAAAATATTATGGGTAAAATGAGATGATATCTTGGATTTGCTTCAACATAGCACAGGAGGGGGGCCATGGCTGAGGGTATGGATGAAGCAGGATTTACTGCAACTTGACAGTTGTTGAAACCGGATCTTAGGTACGTGTGGGTCCATGTTATTCTACTATTGTATATGTTGGATATTTTTCACAATAATAAAAGAAGATTATGAAGTCAATATGTATTACAACCTAAGTGAGAATGATGGTGTACTGAACACATTTTTTAGTGTTCAAGACCTCATTGAAATGACAGTAAAGAAATATGCAAGAGATTAAACCCACAATGGAGAGGAGAACTAGAGTGGGTTCCTCAGTGGACCAGCGTTAATAGCATCTGGAACACTGACAATATAAAAGAGCACAAGAAGGCTGGGCACGGTGGCTTACACCTGTAATCCTAACCCTCTGGGAGGCTGAGGCAGGCAGATCACTTGAGACTAGGAGTTCGAGGCTGCAGTCAGCTATGATTGCACCACTGCACTCCAGCCCAGGCAACAGAGCGAGATCTGTTTCTTACACACACACACACACACACACACACACACACACACACACACACACACGAGGAAGCAATCTAGAATGTCCAAAAGCAGAAGCAGATTCAGGCTTTGTAAGACATTAAAATTATGCAATTTTAAAAACAGCTTTATTGAGATGTAATTAATGCACAAAACCGACTCATATTTAAAGTTATAATTTGATGAGATTTACATTTGTAGACACCGCAAGACCATCAGGATGATGGACATGCCCATTTCCTCCAAAAGGTTCCTCATCTGACTGCTGTCACTCAGTGTAATGACTTTGGGGTTCATCAGTGATGCGTGCATGTATCAGTAGTTGGTTCCTCATGTATCAGTAGTTGATCTACTCAGAGAGGAGTAGCATCCATTGTATGGATGTACCACAATTTGTTTACTGTTCATCTGTTGGACATTTGGGATGTTTTCAGTTCTTGCTGCTGGCAAATCAAGCTGCTGTGAACTTTCACATTCGTATGCCAGTGTTTGTATCTACATGTTCTTTCATTTCTTGCAGGTAAATACCATGGAGTGCAATGGCTGGGTCATATGGTAAGGGTGGGCTTAGCTTTTTAAGGAACTGCCATCATGTTCTCCAGAGTGCTCATACATGTTACATTCCCACCAGCAGAAGAGTGCCAGCGGCCGAACACCCACTCCAACTGTGGTTTAGCCAGGCTTTTTAATTTTATTCATTCTAATGGGTGTGTGCTGCCGTCTCGTGATTTTAACTCACATTTTCCTATCGTGACATCTTTTCATAAACCCACAAACCTTGCTTGCCATTTGTGTATCTTCCTTAGTGAAGTGTCTGTTCAAATCTTTCGCCTGGTTTTTAACTGGGTTGTCTTACTTAGTTCTGAGTTCTGTGTATATTCTGGATACAAGTCTTTCTGTCAGATATGTGCTTGCAAATATTTACTCCTAGTCTATGGTTTGCCTTTTCATAAATGTCTTTGGAAAAGCAAAGTTTTCAACTTTTACAATGTCCAATTTATTGATTTTTTAATAGTTCATGCTTCTTGTGTCCTCGTATATTAGTTTTCTGTAGCTGCTATAACAAATTACGACAAATGTATTCTTTCACAGTTCTTGAGGCCAGAAGTTCCACATCAGTTTCACTGGGCAGAAACCAAGGTGCCAGCAGGGCTGCAACTCCCTCCAGAGGCTCTAGGGAAAAAAATTTTTTGAGACAGGGCTTCGATCACAGCTGACTTACTGCAGCTTCGACCTCCCGGGCTCAAGCAATCCTCTCACCTCAGCCTCCCAAGTAGCTGGGAATACAAATGCATGTCACCCCATCCAGCTAAATTTTGTATTTTTTATAGAGATGGGATTTCCCCATGTTGCCCAGGCTAGTCTTGAACTCCTGGGCTCAAGTGATCTGCCGATCTGGGCCTTCCAGAGTGCTGAGATTATAGCACTCCTGGCGAGAGCCACCCTGGCGCCAGCATGGAAGGGGTAGTGCTTGTGTTTCATGCTCCACCTCGATGGCCGTGGTTTACCTGCAGGACTGGCTGATTTTGCTGTCCTGGCCATGTGGCTGCTCTTTGTTCCTGCCTAGTTCTCAAATCTGGGCCCTCCCAGCCACCTGTGAGCCCTTCGACACTGTCGGCAAAGGTCTTTTCCAATTCAGTCAGCCAGAGCTGGTCTCTATTACTTGGGACTCAGGAGCTTTCCTGATAAAGGGTGTTTGCAAGAAGTCCATCGTGAGCACCGTGCTTGGCTGTGAAATATGAGTGGCATTTCCATTTCAGTGGGCAGCAGGCCAGTGGCTGTCATCAGCACCCTGCTACTCAGCTTTGTTCTGGGGGACTTAGGCAATGTCCTAAGACAGGATGGAGAAATGAAGTTTCTTAAATACAAAACAGACACACTGTCTCTATTGCCCACTATCGTCCCCACCCCATGTAAACTCCATGGGGGTACGGATCCTTGTCTTTTAGGGTTACTGCTGTACGTTGAGCACCTCGAACCATGCCTGGTATATAGCAGGTGTTCTGTTAACATTTGCTGAATATGAATTCACAAAGAATAATAAAATCTTTCACCTAAAAAATCCAATAAAATCAACTGAAAAACTATTTGAACAAATAAGAATGCAATAAAGTATGTGTTAAGAGGTAAGCATATGTAAATCAGTGACTTTCTTATATACTGGCAATGAGCATTTTAGAGATGAACACCACCTCATTTGTAAGAGCAAGAACAACAAAATCTAAGAATAAATTTAAGAAGAAATGTTCAAGGAAAGGCTTGTGCCTGTCATCCCATTTACTCAGGAGGCTGAAGTGGGAGGATCTCTTAAGCCCAGTGTGGGGAAAAGAAAGAGAGACCAGACTGTTACTGTGTCTATATAGAAAGAAGTAGACATAAGAGACTCCATTTTGTTCTGTATTTGAGATGCTGTTAATCTGTGACCCTACCCCCAACCTTGTCCTTGCAAGAGACATGTGCTGTGGTGACTCAAGGTTTAAAGGATTTTGGGCTGTGCAGGGTGTGCTTTGTTAAACAAGCGCCTGAAGGTAGCTTGCTGGTTAAAAGTCATCACCATTCTCTTAATCTCAAGTACCCAGGGACACTCACACTGCCAAAGGTCGCAGGGACCTCTGCCTAGGAAAGCTAGGTATTGTCCAAGGTTTCTCCCCATGTGATAGTCTGAAATATGGCCTCGTGGGAAGAGAAAGACCTGATCGCCCCCCAGCCTGACACCCGTGAAGGGTCTGTGCTGAGGAGGACCAGTACAAGAGGAAAGAAGGCCTCTTGGCGGTTGTTGGCAATTGAGATAGAGAAAAGCATCTGTCTCCTGCCTGTCCCTGGGCAATGGAACATCTCGGTGTAAAACCCGATTGTATGTTCTGTTTACTGAGAAAGGAGAAAACCGCCTTAGGGCGAAAGGCGGGACTTGCTAGCGCAATGCTGCTCTTTGTGCACTAAAAAGGCTTATGGAGGTGTTCACATACGCACATCAAGACACAGCACTTTTCCTTAAACTCATTCATGTCACAGAGAACTTTATTCATATGTCTTACTGCTGACTTTCTCCCTACAATGATCCTATTATCCTGCCACTTCCTTTTCTTTAAGATGGTAAAGATAATTATCAATAAATACTAAGGGAACTCAGAGACCGGTGCTGGCATGGGTCCTCTGTATGCTGGGCGCCGGTCCCCTGGGCCCACTTTTTTTTCTCTATACTTTGTCTCTGTGTCTCATTTCTTTTCTTAAGTCTCTCGTTTCACCTAACGAGAAATGCCCACAGGTGTGGAGGGGTAGGCCACCCCCTTCAGCCCAGGAGTTTGAAACCAGCCTGGACAACATAAAGAGACCTCATCTCTTAAAAAAGTAAAAAATAAAAGTTTTTTTTATTTTAAAAAAAGATATGGGAGGCTGAGGTGGGAAGATCCCTTGAGCCCGGAGTTCGAGACCAGCCTAGGCAATATGGCAAAAACTCATCTATACAAAAAATTAGGTGGGTGTAGTGCCAGGTGCCTGTGGTCCCAGCTACCTGGAGGCCGAAGTCAGCGGATCGCCTGAGCCCGGGAGGTCGAGGCTGCAGTGAGCCAAGATCATACCACTGCACTCCAGCCTGGGCAACAGTGAGTGAGACCCCCGTCTCATAAAAAGAAAATGTTCAAGACTCAAGACACATACAAAGAAGATCATAGAACTTTATGTTAAGAAAGAACAGACACTATTCAGGGCCCCCAGGTCCTACCCAGGACTGCACCCAAACTGGCCGGGTTTTCTTTAAAAACAGAAAAAAAAGACGTTATTAAGGATTATAAGACAAGACATAGCGTGTTCTTAAAGGACAAAGCTGATCATAACGGGGATTATAAGGATAGCCCAGCTTCTCCCTTGCCTTATCTGGGCCCCGCAGTCTTCTGAGCACTTGTCCTTGAATGACCCTTTAACATTGTCCAGGACTCATGCAGGTAGGATTTATACTGTTCTTTTTTTTACAGAGTGCAGCGTCCATTTTATTGAAGTAAAATGGATTTTTGTACATTCACTCCGTGACTCAACTGAGAAGATATCCACCACCCACACAATAGGCAAAGGATTAGTAGTGGAATATGCAAATGGATCTAAAAATCACAGTAAACGTACAAACAACACAATCTTTTTTGTTTGTTTGTTTTTGAGACAGGGTCTCACTCTGTCGCCCAGGCTGGAATGCAGTGGTATGATCTCAGCTCACTGCAACCTCGTTCTCCTGGGCTCGTGCAGCCATCCCACCTCAGCTACCTGAGTAGTTGAGACTACAGGTGCACCCCACCATGCCCAGCTAATTTTTGTTTTTTGCTTTTTATTTTTATTTTTTTTTTTGTAAAGACAGAGTCTCACCATGTTGCCCAGGCTGGTCTCAAACTCCTGAGTCGAATGATCCACCTGCCTCAGCCTCCCAAAGCGCTGGGATTACAGGCGTCAGCCCCTGCACCCAGCCCCAGCAGTACAATCTGGTAACTCAAAAAAGAACTGGCACCTCATGAAAACAGAGAAACGGCCAATGAACTGAAAAGACGCTCAGCCTTAGCAGACCCAGGTACGTCACGCTAAAGCAACGAAGCGCTTCCTCCTCTCCGGCTGTGCTCACTGCTGGGAACTGGCAGCTGGAGGGGTCTCTGTCCTGCCTGCTCCCCCTCCACGGCCACTTGCTGCCTGTAGCTCCTCACGCCTAAGTTCAGCTCCATCTGCTTATTCCCTGGAGTGCACCCTCAGCTGCCTTGTCCCTCTCACCCAGCTGGCCAAGCCCAGCTGGGCACCGGGCCTGCACCCAAGCTGCCAGGAGTGAAAAGAGAGGAGACACAGCCATGTGGAGTGGTTTCATTTTAAATTCATGGCCACTAGCTCAAGCGGACACTTGTTGACTACATTTCCCCAGCCTGGTACCACCTCAACATGTCCTCGTGTCCTGGCACACAGAGAGGGCAGAGTTGTGATCACACTGCCTGCCCCCTCTAAATGAAAGGTTGCTGAGCAGAGCGGGAAGCTGCACCTTTGCAGGCAGGTCAAGGACCTGGCTTCTGGGACCCAGGGGGGCCCCATGTAAAGGGGAGTGGGGCTGGGCTTGTCTCGAATCTGCCTGAAGTGGGGATCTGGAAGAGTGAAACTGAAGGAGGCTGGAAGTATTCACCTGAAGGCAGAGAGACTCCAGACCCCGAAAAAGTGGCCCGAGAGGGACATTCAGCTTTGGTCACTTGGGAGCCCAAGCAGCGTGTAGGTAGCAGAGACCCCCCCCCCACCCTTGCCCCTGGCCTTGGGCTGTCCCCAGAGGGTCAGGAGCTGCAGCTGGAGAGGAAGTGGGTGGACCCCAGGCTGGAGCAGGAGGCATTTCAACTCTGAGTAAAGTTGGGAGTTTTGATCGTTACACTGACCAGGACACAAAAATTACTTCACTGAGACCAAATCAAAAATGGGCATGAAAATGGGGCAAGCTTTTCAGCCAGCGGTGGGTGGGGGTGGGGAAGAACACTGGGGGAAGGAACAGTACAAGTGATTTGTCTCTTATTTTAATAACTCTCAAAGCTGCAAAAGTGGGTGGGGCTTATTCAAATTAATGTAATTCTTTTGTCTGATTCTCTTCAGACATCAGTGACACTAAACACATGCACAGGGGAGCATCAGGGGGCTGGCGCTGGAGGGATTCTTCTTCCACCTCTGCGGCACCCACCTGTGCGCCTGCAAACTGTTCTGTCTCCCTCCCTCTTCCAGGAGAACACTTTTCTATGAATTCACTATGATATTTGTACTATGCTGGGGCTATTTTTAGGAGTTGGTGTGATGAAATATTCAGCGTTGTAAACAGTGTGCACACAAACACGTATGTCTCGAGTGTGTACTTGTTCCGCCTGCCTGGCTGGTGAGAGAACAGCAGCCTTTGGAAAGCACAGGGTGATCTTCGATAAGAGGCTGGACCACTTGCTGGAAAACCTTCAAAACAGGAAGTGGCCACTAGACACAAGTCACATGCCTGCTGGAGGCTGGATGTGATCCCCCAGGTCGGAATCCCAGGAGTGCTGGGCTGGCGTGTTTATTTGTCCTTGGGTACGTGAAGCAAGAGCTCTGTTGCTCCTCCGTGAGGGGATCGCAGAATGTTCCGGCTGGAATAACCAGTCAAGGTAGTGTCAGAGGACAGAGTTACAGCAGGTCTAGCTTAGAGGCTTTCATTGGCTTGTGTTTGCTCTTCTAGAATGGGCAACACCTCATTCTATGAAATAGAGAAAAGGGCTGAGGAAAGCAGAAACTAGAACAGAAAGCTGATGGGTCTTTTCAAAGGTAAAGATTCAAGCAGGGGGCTTCCTTGCTGTGCTAAAACTGGCCTGTTTGGGGATTTGGCCAGTATCTCCTTCTCTCCTGATTTCTTAGAAGCTCAAACAATTTTTCACTTGGTGCTGTGGAAACTCAGCACAACCTGTTTTGGTTTGGTCTGTTGGGCTTAGTGCAGGAGCTCTGTCCAAAGCCCGTGGCCTCCTGTCAGTTTCACTTCACAGTGATATGGGACCACCATGCCTAACACTTGTCCATCCTGTGGACCCTGTCTCTTTCATTTTTTTATTTTTATTTTTTAGAGACAGGGTCTTGCTCTGTCTCCTAGGCTGGAGTGCAGTGGTGCAGTCACAGCTCACTGCAGCCCTGACCTCCTGGGCTCAAGGGATCCCCCCTTCTCAGCTTCCCAGGGAGCTGGAACTGCAGGCATGTGCCACCAGGCCTGGCTAATTTTTTTATTTTTTGTAGAAACAAGTTCTCACTATATTGCCCAGGTCGATCTCAAACTTCTGGCTTCAAGTGATCCTCCCACCTAGGCCTCCCAGAATGCTGGGATTATAGGCATGAGCCTCTGCACCCGGCTCTGTCTCTTTCAAAGCACAAGTCCACAGTTTTGCTGACATGTGGTGGCAAAGGCGAAAGGCCAGCAGGGAGTAGAGAAGAGGACACAGGCTTTTACCACTGTGTGAGGAGGCAGTGGGACAGTCTGCAGATACTAGGGGAGCAGAAAGCAGGGGACGGCTGGGGCTGGTGTCTGGGCTCTGCTACTAAAGAGCTGTGTCACTTGGAGAAGCGACTCACCTCTGTGAAGGTCCCCATCTTTAACATGAGGGTGACCACAACAGCGCTGCCCTCTGAAGCCACCATGATTCCGTGAGTTCACGAGGGCAGTGCATTTAGTGCCTGGCAAATTACAGTGCTTGGTGGGTGGTGCCTGTACCTGACACTCCTGCCCTGTGTTGTTACCTCCTAATAGCCAGCGAGGGGAGGTGTGGTTTCCTTATCTCAAACAGGAGGGGACTGAGGCTCAGAGATCCCATGGCCACATGAACTGGGACTTGGAAACAGGCCCCCGTGGCTCTAAGCGCTGGCCTCATCTCCCGCTGCGTCACCAAAAAAAGACAGGATCAGTGATCAGCTGGAGGGGCCAAGCAGCGGCGGGAGGGTGGGAAGAGTGGTTCCTCCAAGGGGACCCAGAAAATGCCAGTGTGACAGGCCTGGGGGCCCCTGACTAGGCAAGTGGAAGACAGAGCACTGGCTGGAGCCTGAGCCGGCAGGACTGAGCCTTGGCCTCTGCAAGAGGCCCAGCAAAAACCCAGCCCAGCACAACAGCTTTGCCCCTGGGTGAAAGCCCTCAGGCTGTGTCTGGGGTGGCAGAGCTCTCACTCCAAGCACTGAGACGCTGTCCCCAAGAGCCCTGCCCTTCTAGCCGGGCCCTTTCCCTGGGTCAAAGGAGAATAGTGGAGCTCTCTGGGGGTACACTGAGGGGACCCAGGTCAGGCTTTGTAGGGAAGGCTGAGGACTGAGTTCTGATTTTTTTTATCTTGCCCAAATTCCTATCTACGGGGTCTGGGGAGTCATGCCCTGCAAACCATAAATTCTTATCAGATGGGTTTTATTTAACCCTATATATTGTGACTTACTTTCCAAGCGGATTCTGGTATAACATTACAAGACAAAGAAGAAAATCAAAATATTTTACCCCAAAAACATGTTTCTCTGCCGTATCTTGAAATGACCCCGCAAAACTGTCCTTTGTGGGGGAAAATCTGCATCTGTAAAGACTCTAGTAACATAACTACATTTTTTTCTTCCAGGCCTTCCCAAACCTGAAGAGATTAAAACTCTGGCACCTTTTAAAGATCTGAATAGGGCCGGGCGCAGTGGCTTATGCCTGTAATCCCAGCACTTTGGGAGGCTGAGGTGGGCAGATCACGAGGTCAGGAGTTCAAGACCAGCCTGTCCAATATGGTGAAACCCCATCTCTACTAAAAAATATAAAAATTAGCTGGGCATGGTGGCACGTGCCTGTAGTCCCAGCTACTCAGGCGGCTGAGGCAGGAGAATGGCTTGAACCTGGGAGGCAGAGGTTGCAGTGAGCTGAGATCACACCACTGCACTCCAGCCTGGGTGACAGAGTGAGACTCCATCTCAAAAAAAAAAAACTCTGAATAGGAAACATTTGTCATCTGTTGTCTCTAAGAGCAGCCACTATGAGATTTAAAAGAACCTTGGTCTCCACAATCTTTTATCTTAACCTGAACATTTCCTTTCTTTCCATCCCAGGACTTTAGACAAACTCAACCAATTGTCAACCAGAAAATGTTTAAATTTACCTAGAGCCTGGAAGCCCCACCCTGCCTGCTGCCCGTCACCCCCCACCTTGAGTTGTCTTGCCTTTCTGTACCAAAGCAATGTATTTCTTTTTTTTTTTTTTTTTTTTTGAGACGGAGTCTCGCTCTGTCGCCTGGGCTGGATGGAGTGCAGTGGCCGGATCTCAGCTCACTGCAAGCTCCGCCTCCCAGGTTTACGCCATTCTCCTGTCTCAGCCTCCCGAGTAGCTGGGACTACAGGCGCCCGCCACCTCGCCTGGCCAGCTTTTTGTATTTTTTAGTAGAGACGGGGTTTCACCGTGTTAGCCAGGATGGTCTCGATCTCCTGACCTCATGATCCGCCCGTCTCGGCCTCCCAAAGTGCTGGGATTACAGGCTTGAGCCACCGCGCCCGGCCACCAATGTATTTCTTAAATGTATTTGATTGATATCTTATGCCTCCCTAAAATGTATAAAACCAAGCTGCACCCGGCCACCTTGGGCATATGCTGCTTCTTTTTTTTTTTTCTTTGAGATGGAATTTTGCTCTTGTTGCCCAGGCTGGAGTGCAGTAGCATGATCTCGGCTCACTGCAACCTCCACCTCCCGGGTTCAAGCGATTCTCCTGCCTCAGTCTCCTGAGTAGCTGGGATTATAGGCGACAGCCACCCGCCCGGCTAATTTTTTGTATTTTTAGTAGAGACAGGTTTCATCATGTTGGTCAGGCTGGTCTCGAACTTCTGACCTCAGGTGATCCGCCCTCCTCGGCCTCCCAAAGTGCAGGGATTACAGGTGTGAGCCCCCGTGCCTGGCTGGGCACATGCTTTCAAGACCTCCTGAGGGCCGTGTGACTGGCCATGATCACTCATATTTGGCTCAGAATAAATCTCTTCAAATATTTCAGAGTCCGACGGTCTTAGTCAACACCCAACTGAAGGGCAGCCAGACTTGCCGGCGGAATGAGGCTGGCTCAGGTGGCTAAAGAAGGGGCCGTGCTATTTGCCAAGACACAGCTACAGGAAGGGGAGCCAGTGGGAAGTAGGAAGGAGGGAGGGAAGCTTTGAGTGGGGTTCACTGTGCCTGGGGTGACTGTGGAATAAACATACAGGTGCAGGCGGGACTCAGGCTTAGGATCACCAGGAGAGGGCAGCGTTGAGGCAGGGAGACTAGGGTCTGGAGGCAGGGAACCTAAGGCCGATTCTCACTGACTTCCTATAACTGAATCAAAAGGAAAACCCCCATCTCTCCACACCCCAGTGTCAAACGGATCAGAGGCTACTCCCTTTGTAAACCCCACTTTTCTGCTTTGCAGATGAAAAGACGAAAGTGCCCCTCCTGCAACCAATTAGACTGGTCTCAGGCCAAGTCTTCAGGTGTAGCTTTGTAACTTCACTTCAGCCTCTGATTAGCCACCTGCCACAGCCAATCAGACTGGTTGCAGGCCGCTACTTCATTTACATAGGGTGTAAACCAAGTAACCAATGGGAAACCTCTAGAGGGTAGGTAAACCCCAGAAAATTCCGTAACCAGTGATCTTGAGCCTCTTGCTTTAGCCTGCTCCTACTCTGTCGAGTGTAGTTTTGATAAATCTGTGCTTTTCTTTGGTTGCCTTGTGTGTTTTGTCCAATTCTTTGTTCAAAACACCAAGGGCTTGGACACCCTCCGCCATTAACAGCATTATCTGGCACAGCTGCTGGGAAGAGCCATGGCTGCCGTTTACTCAGAGGGTAAGAGACACTGGCTCTGTGTCCTCTTCCGCAAGGCAGCTCTGGACACCACCTCTCCCAGGTCTGCTCCCGACATCCAGGGATTAGCAAATACCCCACCCACCACCAAGGCTGCACCCCATCTGGCTGTCCTGCCTCCAGCCACGCAGGCACACACCTGCCATCCTCCCTGCCCATGTGGAGGTGGGAGGCCAGGATGCCCAGCTGGGCACATTCTCTCCTCTCCTGTCACTCTTTTTGTTCATTAACATTGAGGACCAAGCTCTGATTTTTTTATCTTGCCCAAATGCCTATCTAAGGGCTCTGGGGAACCATAAATTCTCATCAGATGGATTTTATTTAACCCTATATATTGTGACTTACTTTACAACCTGACTCTGGCATAATTTTGTGAGGCAAGGAAGAAAATCAAAATATTTTACCCCAAAACATGCTTCTTTGCCATATCTTGAAATGGCCCTGCAAAACTGTCCTTCCTGGGGGAAAAGTTGTATCCGCAAAGCATCTCTAGTAACATAGCTAGATCTTTTTCTTACAGGCCCTCCCAATCCTAAAGAGATTAAGAGTCTAGCACCTTTTAAACATCTGAATAGGAAACATTTGTCATCCATTGTCTCTAAGGGAAGTCACTGTAAGACTTCAAAAGAACCTTGGTCTCCACAATCTTTTATCTTAACCTGAATATTCCCTTTCTATCCATCCCAGGTCTTTAGACAAACTCAACCAATTGTCAACCAGAAAGTGTTTAAATTCACCTATGGCCTGGAAGTCCCGCTTTGAGTTATCCCAGCTTTCTGGACCAAACCAATGTATTTCTTCAATGTATTTGATTGATGTCTCATGCCCCTGTAGAAGGTATAAAACCGGGCCACCTGGGACACATGTTCTCAGAACCTCCTGAGGTTGTGTCACAGGCCATGGTCACTCATGTTTGGCTCAGAATAAATCTCTTCAAATATTTTACAGAGTTAGACTCTTTTCATCGACAACATTAATGCCTCAAAACAGAAAAAGGCCAGGCATGGTGTCTCACTCTTATACTCCCAACACTGGAGGATCACTTGAGGCCAGGAGTTCAAGAACAGTCAGGGCAACAAAGTGAGATCCCATCTCTACAAAAAAAATTAGCTATTCGGGAGGCTAAGACAGGAGGATCACTTGAGCCTGGGAGGCCAAGGCTACAGTGAGCTATGATCTCGCCACTGCACTCCAGAATTGGCAACAGAGCAAGACCCTGTCTCTAAAAAAATAAAGGAGCTCGTGGAAGGTGCCCTATCTTGCATAGAAGAGATGCTGAGTTGTTCATGCTCCAGTGAGTGCCCTCTCCCCACAGCCCCGCCCTCTCTGTTCCCTTCCCTGAACCAGAGTCGTGAATTCTCACCTAATCCTCTCACAGCTGCCAGGTGATATCCCTCAGGAAATAGCCCCCTATCATCTGTAACAACTTGATCTGCCTCTGAGCCCCTTCTGCACTCAGCTGGTGGGAGGAAAGGTGACTCTGATTCTCCCTGAGAGGTCATCTCTGAGTGTGTGCCCAGGGCCGTGGTCTTCCTTGCGGAGAGAATGGGCTATCGGTCTTCAGAGCTTGCTAGCAGACATCCATCGGGTGGCCCTGTGGTCCCCGGGACTCTGCTGCCCCGAGCTTGGCTGGGAATGGAGCTGTCCGATGCAGGTGGCTCAGCCCTGCCCCAGGCACCCTCAGCTGGCTACTCCAGCATCTGCCAAACCTGGCTACCATCTTGGAGGGGTTACCGCACACCCTCCAATTCTCGGGGCATGCTCTTTGCCCTGAGCCCCTCTTTGCCTTTCCCTGAGCCTCAGGCTTTGGGGAGAAGCATCTGGAAAATGTGCAGTCTGGTGGGTTCTCTGCTCCCCCTCTCTGCATCAGTCCTGGCAGAGCACAGAGCCCAGTCCTGCCGGAATGGGATAAAGGAAGGAGAGAAGTGCAGACAGAGCGTGTGCGGTGTTTCCAAGGCCTCCCCGTGGGCCTTAGTTTTCTTTTCCCGTCTGTTAAATGGAGATAATGCTAAAACCCACTTCACTGAGTTTGCTGAGGATTACAGAAAATAACGCTGGTGATAGTGGGGCAGGAGACTAGGGCCTGGGGACAGGGAATCTGAGGCCAATTTGTGCTGACTTCTCAACCCTGGATCAAAAGGAAAACGTCTCCCCACCCCGTAACAAAGGATCAAAGGCCATGCTCCCTACAGCCCTCCCACTTCCACCTGTAGCGAAAGGGCCTTGGAGTGGCCACAGGGCATCCCTTTATCTGCATACAGCACCAGTTCATCTTAGTCTTTGTTTTGAGACAAACTCATGCTCTGTCACCCAGGCTGGAGTGCAGTGACGAGATCTTGGCTCACTGCAGCTTCCACCTTCCGAGTTCAAGCAATTCTCCTACCTCAGCCTCCCGAGTAGCTGGGATTACAGGCACGCAACGCTGTGCCTGGCTAATTTTGGTATTTTTAGTAGAGATGAGGTTTCACCATGTTGACCAGGTTGGTCTCAAACTCCTGACCTCAGGTGACCCCTCCACCTCTGCCTCCCAAAGTGCTGGGATGACAGTGCCTGGCCAAGAATATCCTAGGTTTATGGTGTGCTATGATCCCTCTTAGGGGTAAAAACAATTAATGTATTTGCTCTAAATTCCCTCCAAGCTACTCCAGGAGTATGATTTGCTATTTTTTCCTGGTGAAACCGCCTTTGCAAAATTATGACAGACAGTGAAAGAGATCTAATGTAAACAGCTCCATCTTCCTTCTAACCTCCAGGCTGTCCTTGTTCATTCCTGGGCAGAGGCTGAACTAACTTTGGGAATAACTTAGTTTATAGTTTAAACAAAGATGGTAACAGCCCTTTCCCAAAGCAGACCTCCTTCTTGCCTGGGGACTAGATGGCCTTTGTGGGACTAACATTAGCCACAAGATGAGAAATGACGGTTTAGGAGTCATGCAGCGGGAGGCTATATGATTCTGACCCTCCCTAAACTGCTCCTAAGATCAGCCCTTGAGATATTTTGCAGACCCTGTACTTGATGGATCAGCTGGCACCACCCAGATCCATAAACTGGCTCATCTGCTCCTATGGTCCCCACCCAGGAACTGACTCAGAGCAAAAATACAGCTCTGACTCCCTGTGCCTTCGTCTCTGACCAATCAGCATTCCTGGCTCACCGGCTTCCCCCTACCCACCCAGTTATCCTTAACAGCTCTGCTCCCTGAATGCTTGGGGAGACCGATTTGAGTAACAATAAACGCTGGTCTCCTGCACAGCCGGCTCTATGTGAGTGACTCTTTCTCTATTGCAATTCCCCTGTCTTGATAAATCGGCTCTGTCTAGGCAGCAGGCAAGGTGAACCCTTGGGCAGTTACGCTGATGCGCTGCAGGCCCCGTTTAGTCCACCCCGGGCCCTCCTGAGCCCCAAGGCTCTGAGAGGAGGACAGAGGCTGAGGGTGGCAGTGGGGGACCATAGTTCCCATTTCTGAACCTCCTTCCCTGGGAGGGAGGCCCCACTTCTGAGCCCTCTTCCCTGGGAAGGGACTCCTCATGTTAAGGGGGTTCAAACCAGAACATCTCCATCTTGAGTGAGGGCTGGGAAAAGGAGGCTGGGGCTTGCTGGGCTGCACTCCCAGAAAGTTAGGTGTCATGCACGTCCGTGCGAAGAGACCACCAAACAGGCTGTGTGTGAGCAACACGGCTGTTTATTTCACCTGGGTGCAGGCGGGCTG